>NC_057807.1:286510232-286519570 GCF_018294505.1 Triticum aestivum
GGACGGGGAGGAAACTGAGATTAGGAATGGGGGAGTGTGTATATATAGGCATAAGTGGAGCTAGGAGAGTCCAAATGAGGTGCGGTTTTCGCCCACACGATCGTGATCGAACGACCGAGACGATGGAGCAGAGTTTGGTGGGTTTTGGGCCAAATTTGGGGGGTGTTGGGCTGCAACACACACGAGGCCTTTTCGGTCCCTCGGTTAACCGTTGGACTATCAAACGAAGTCCAAAAGGTACGAAACTTGACAGGTGGTCTACCGGTAGTAAACCAAGGCCGCTTGGCAAGTCTCGGTCCAATCCGGAAATGTTTAATTCCCAAACATGAAAGAAAGCTAGAAATGACCACCGGAGGAGAACAAAGCGCCGGAATGCAAAACGGACAACGGGGAAAATGCTCGAATGCATGAGATGAACACGAATGCAAATGCAAGGCACGTGATGACATGGTATGAGATGCATGAAAACGAAAACAACACATGGAGACAAGGACCCGAACCCGAGAAATAAATATAACTTAGCGCCGGAGACGGCAAGAGTTGGAGTACAAATTGGGAAAGTTACATCTGGGGCGTTACAACACTCCACCACTACGAAAAGATCTCGTCCCGAGATCTAGGACTGAAAGAACTCCGGGTACTCAGAACGGAGGTGATCCTCGCGTTCCCAGGTAGCTTCACGGTCGGAATGGTGAGACCACTTGACTTTGAGAAATTTAATTGACTTGTTGCGAGTCTTGCGTTCAATCTCTTCAAGAATAGCAACTGGGTGCTCACGATAGGAGAGATCTTCTTGGAGCTCAATGTCCTCGAAGTTGACGGTGCGGTCAGGAGTCTTGAAACACTTTCGAAGCTGAGAGACGTGGAACACATCATGAACATTTGCAAAGTTTGAAGGAAGCTCAAGTTGATAGGCGAGGTCGCCTCTCTTGCTGACAATCTTGAAAGGTCCCACGTATCTAGGGGCAAGCTTCCCTTTGATACCGAAGCGACGAGTACCTTTCATAGGAGAGACGCAGAGGTAAACATGATCTCCAATCTCGAAAGCCAAATCACGGTGCTTACTATCATAGTAGCTCTTCTGGCGGGATTGAGCTACTTTGAGGTTATCACGAATGACTTTGCACATATCTTCTGCTTCTGTGATTAAGTCATTACCCAGCAGCTGACGTTCACCGGTTTCAGACCAGTTGAGAGGGGTACGACACTTCCTGCCATATAGAATTTCAAAGGGGGCCTTGCCCGAACTTGCTTGAAAGCTGTTGTTGTATGAGAATTCAGCATAAGGAAGACAGTCCTCCCACTTCATGCCGAAAGAAATCACACAAGCCCTGAGCATGTCTTCAAGAATCTGGTTGACACGCTCGACTTGACCGCTCGTTTGAGGATGGAAAGCTGTGCTGAAGCGGATGTTGGTGCCCATGGCCTTCTGAAAAGAATCCCAAAACTTGGAGGTAAAGATGCTGCCACGGTCTGAAGATATCACTTGAGGAATACCGTGCAGAGAGACAATGCGAGAGGTATAGAGTTCCGCCAATTGAGCTGCAGTGATTGACTCTTTGATAGGCAGAAAGTGAGCCACTTTGGTGAGCTTGTCGATGACGACGAATATAGCATCATTGCCACGCTTGGACTTTGGAAACCCAGTCACGAAGTCCATTTCAATGTGGTCAAACTTCCATTCTGGAATGGCAAGAGGTTGGAGGAGACCAGCTGGCCTTTGGTGTTCTGCCTTCACTCTTCTGCAGACATCACACTCGTTCACGAATTGAGCGATCTCGCGCTTCATTCGAGTCCACCAATAAGCTTGCTTGAGGTCCTGATACATCTTCGTACTCCCAGGGTGGATGGAGAGGAGAGAGTTGTGAGCCTCATTCATGATCACCTTACGAAGTTCACCTTTGGGCACAACAATTCGATCCTCGAAGAAGAGAGTGTCCTTGTCATCAAGTCGGTAGCACTTGTACTTGGACTGACTCTTTGCAATACCAATCTTCACCTTTTTCACCATAGCATCAAGAAGTTGGGCTTGGCGAATCTGGTCTTCTAAGGTAGGAGAGACTTGAAGGTTGGCGAGGAAACCTTGAGGAACAATTTGCAGATTAAGTTTGCGGAAAGCTTCACAAAGCTCGGGTTGATAAGGCTTGAGAATCAGACTGTTGCAATATGCTTTCCTGCTCAAAGCGTCAGCAATCACATTGGCCTTGCCTGGAGTATACTCAATACTCGGATTGTACTCTTGAATCATCTCGACCCATCGAGTCTGCCTGAGGTTGAGATTAGGCTGGGTGAAGATGTACTTGAGACTCTTGTGATTAGTGAAAATGTCCACTTTTCTTCCCAATAGAAGATGTCTCCAAGTCAACAAAGCATGCACAACTGCCGCCAACTCGAGATCATGAGTGGGGTAGTTCTTCTCATTAGGCTTCAACTGGCGAGAGGTATAAGCAACAACTTTCTTCTCTTGCATCAGTACAGCACCGAGACCTTGGAGAGAGGCATCACAAAAGACCTCGTATGGCTTGGATTCATCAGGCGGAGTCAGAACTGGAGCAGAGATCAATTTCTCTTTCAAAGTGTTGAAAGCAATATCACACTCCGGAGACCAAACGTACTTGACGTGCTTCTGAAGAAGATTTGAGAGAGGCTTGGCGATCTTAGAAAAGTTTTCAACGAAACTTTGGCAATAGCTTGCGAGACCGAGGAAACTGCGGAGTTGCTTCACGTTCTGAGGAGGTTCCCAATTCACAATTGCGGACACCTTCTCAGGATTCACGGAAATGCCCTTGGCAGAGATGATATGACCAAGATAAAGAACCTCATCGAGCCAAAATTCACACTTGGAGAACTTGGCGTAGAACTGATGTTCCCTGAGCTTGTCAAGAACCAAACGCAAGTGCTTGGCATGATCTTCCTTGTTCTTGGAGAAAACCAGAATGTCGTCGAGATAGACCAAAACGAAGTCATTGGTGTAGGGGCTGAAGATGAAGTTCATCATGCGAGAGAACGTCGGAGGAGCGTTGGCGAGGCCAAAAGACATGACGGTGTATTCATATGAACCAAAGCTTGTTCTGAACGCCGTCTTGGGAATATCTTGCTCACGAATACGAATCTGATGATAACCCATACGGAGATCAAGCTTGGAGAATACTTGAGCACCCTTGAGTTGTTCGAACAGCTCATTGATGTTGGGAAGTGGGTATTTGTTCTTGATGGTCTTCTTGTTTACTGGACGGTAATCAACACAAAGTCGACTCGATCCATCCTTCTTCTTCACAAAAAGAACACCACAACCCCACGGAGAAGTACTAGGCCGAATGAGACCCAATCTTTCTTGCTCATCGAGTTGTTTCTTCAGCTCTTTCAACTCTTCAGGTCCGAGCTTGTAGGGACGTTTGCACACAGGTTCTGTACCGGGCTCAAGTTCAATAACGAATTCAACCGGCCGGTGCGGAGGCATTCCTGGGAGCTCTTCTGGAAAAACGTCTTGATACTCACAAACAACCAGAATCTGCGAAATAGCATCCAATTCACCCTTCTCATTGAGAGAAAACAACCGGATGGTATTATCCCGAGCAGCAAAGACAATTACATCCTCAGACGAATGAGTCAGTTGACTCTGCCTGGCTGCACAATCAAGATGAGCTTTATGCTTAGAGAGCCAGTCCATCCCAAGAATAAGATCAATGTCAGAATTGCCAAGAACCACCGGAGAAGAGAGAAACTTGCAGTCGCCCAAAGTGATTGTAACATCCGGAACACACACTCGAGATGTCAAGAGGCTGGCCGGAGAGTCAATAGACAACGGTCTCGGCAACATTTGAGTAACAAAATCATGCTTGGAAGCAAAAGGTCTCGAGATGAAACAATGCGATGCACCAGTGTCAAAAAGAACTTTTGCAGGAATATCATTAACAGGAAGGTTACCCATGATCACATCTGAAGAATCCTCTGCCTGAGCTGCATTCACCATATTGACCTTGGCATGCTTGGGATTGTGCTTGACCACAGCTGTACTTGCCGATCTGACAGGAGGAGGAGGAGGAAGACGCCTCTGGTTGGTACACTTGTTGGCATAGTGACCCTTCTGTTGGCACTTGTTGCACGTGACCTCTGAAAGCGGACGGTGATACGGAGCACTCGGTCTTGGCGCTTGAGACGAAGACTTGTTCTGAAAGCCTGGGTTGGGTGGGTGGGAGAAACCACTGCCACCTTTGCTCTTCTGCTGAAACGGCTGACGGAACGGAGGAGGAGGAAGCCAGTACTTCTGCTGCTTGACCACTTGAGTAGAGGAAGACGGAGTAACATCTCTGGCACGCTTCCTGGAAGCATCACACCTCATCTGAGCAGCCTCTTGCTTCAGTGCCATGTTGTAGAACTCATCGTATCTCAACGGCTCAAAGAGGACAAGAGCGAGCTGAATTTCCTCACGAAGACCACCCCTGAACTGATAGATCATGCTCTTCTCATCAGGAACATCCTGCTTGGCAAAACGGGCGAGCTTCTGGAACAACTTGTTGTAGTCATAGACAGACAAAGAGCCTTGCTTCAGATTGCGGAATTCCTGACGCTTACTCTCAACCACACTTTGAGGGATGTGATGAGCGCGGAAATCTTGACGGAAATCGTCCCAAGTGATAACACGTCCACCTCTGGAATCCTTGTACTGCTGGAACCACTCTGCAGCCTGATCTTTGAGCTGGAAAGAAGCGAACTTGATGAAATCTTCAGGCCTGACGTTGCTACATTCAAAATGCTTGCCCAGATCCACTAGCCAATCGTCAGCATCGGTAGCCTCAACACAACCGCTGAACGTCTTTGGGCCATTTGCGAGGAACTGGTTCAGAGTAGCAAAGTGGTGCTGATTATGGCCTTGATTCCCTTGACTGCCTTGATTGCGTTCTTGGAGAATTTGCATGATCAACTGTGTGTTTGCATTAGTAGCGGCCATCACAGCTTGCCATGCTTCCGGAGGAGGCGGAGGTGGAGGCGGATCAGGATTCGGAGTCGTGCGCGTTGGAGGAGCCATCCTGAAGAGGTTGACCACCATTAGCACATTGATAGACAACAATATAGAAGCTGAATCCAACAGAATGAAAATTGCAACATATAGTCTTCACATCCGAACAAAATGAACGAATGCATTCCTCTTCAAATGGTCACATATCCATAAATTGAGAAGCCACGTAGAATTAAGGTAGAGAAATAATTCAACAAGGTACGGATCAAGAACGAATAATCGGTAAGAAATCCCAATCTCAAACCGATATCCGTGGAAGAAGAACTAGAGCTACTAAAATTCCCACCTATGAAATTCCCGAACCTTTCTGGTTATGCAATCAGGTGTTGGGGATACAGGGGAAGCACAATATCTCACCCAAACTAGCAAATCCTACATGCAGCTGTATCCATCCTTCAACACATAACCAAGAAAACTTCGGAAACCATCTACCTCAACCTTCGAAAAGCATCCGTTATACAAGTTATGGCGATACTCCCGAACTCCCGCCCCAGTACTGGGTGGCGTCGAGGTTATCTCACCAACGAACTGCATAAAAGAGATTTTCGATGTCGGCGAACATATCTCAAGTATACCAGAATTGCAACGATAAAATTGTGACGACAACACCTCGGAGCTCAACTCCCCGGGACACTGCCACAACCCCTAAAGACAGGAGGCACCAAGAACAATGTTCTCGTCACAAAACCATCGGAACAAAACCAAGATACTCGCGTGATCCTAAGAAATTTTTTTAGTGAAATTTGAGAAGAGAAGAGTCAAAACTCTACGTCAGGATGCCTTACCAGAGCGATGAGGAGACTGGGAAGTAAAAAGAATTCCTAAGCTCTCCGATATATAATTCCTAAGGACTCAAAACATTTTTTTTCTAGACACAACTCGGCTGCTAAAAACGATCAAGCAATGGGGGCTCCTAAGGTCGGGGAAGGCTCTGATTACCAACTTGTAACGCCCTCGATGCGGCTATAGCTCCCACGTGTCGAGGCACGACTTAGAGGCATAACCGCATTGAAAGCAATGTCGCAAGTCAGGCAATCATTACAACATCCCATGTAATATATAATAAAAGGGGGAGATAACATAGTTGGCTTACACTCGCCACGTCACATCAGAGTACATAAATAACATCCATCATACAAATCACTCATGGCCCGACTACGGTGCCAAAATAGAAAAGACCCCCAACATGCGACAAGGCCCTGAATCGATTACCCCAACTAGGCACCACTACTGATCATCCGGAAAAGACACGTAGTATCGCTGAGAGTCCTCGTCGAACTCCCACTTGAGCTCGTAATCGTCAACTGGAGCAGAAACACCTGGACCTGCATCTGGAGTTGTAGTATCTGTGAGCCACAGGGACTCAGCAATCTCACACCCACGCGATCAAAACTATTTAAGCTCATAGGAATGGATAAGGCAAATATATGTGGAGCTGCAGCAAGCGACTAGCATATGTGGTGGCTAACTTATACGCAAAAGAGAGCGAGAAGAGAAGGCGAAGCACGAGCGAGAAGCTAAAGGAACATCCTGCGCAAGCATAACTCCAACACCGTGTCCACTTCCCGGACTCCGCTGAGAAGGGGCCATCACGGTAACACACACGGTTGATTCATTTTAATTAAGTTTAGTTCAAGTAATCTACAACCGGACATTAACAAATTCCCATCTGCCCATAACCGCGGGCACGGCTTTCGAAAGATCAATCCCTGCAGGGGGGTCCCAACTTAGCCCATAACAAGCTCTCACGGTCAACGAAGGAATAGACCTCCACCCAAGACACACCGATCAGACTCGGTATCTTGGTACAACAAGATGATTCGACAGGTTAAAACAAGTCCAGCAACACCGCCCGAATGTGCCGACAAATCCCGATAGGAGCTGCACATATCTCTTTCTCAGGGCACACTCAGATGAGCAATCCATACAACTAAAACCAAACCTCGAGTTTCCCCGAGGTGGCGCTGCACAGGGCTCTAGTTCGAACCAACACTCAGAGGAGCACTGGCCCGGGGGGGTTAAAATAAGATGACCTTTGGGCTCCGGAAACCCAAGGGAAAAAGAGGCTAGGTGGCAAATGGTAAAACCAATGTTGGGCATTGCTGGAAAAGCTTTAATCAAGGCGAACTATCAAGTGGTTCCCATTATAGCCCAACCGCGTAAGGGACGCACAATCCGGGAACATAACACCGATATGACGGAAACTAGGGCGGCAAGAGTGGAACAAAACACTAGGCGAGAGGCCGAGCCTTCCACCCTTACCAAGTATATAGATGCATTAAGATAACATAGCAATATAATGATATCCCAACAAGTAAATAAATGTTCCAACAAGGAACGGCTCCAATCTTCACCTGCAGCTAACAACGCTATAAGAAGGGCTGAGCAAAGCGGTAACATAGCCAATCAACGGTTTGCTAGGACAATGGTGGGTTAGAGGTTCAACATGGCAATTGGGAGGCTGACAAGCAAAAGGTAGGCATCGTAGCAGTGGCAAAGCAAAAGAGCGAGCAAACTAGCATAGCAAAGATAGTAGTGATATCGAGGGTATGATCATCTTGCCTGCACAGTTGTCAGAGTTGACTGGATCCTCACAAGCAAACTCAACGGGCTCCTCGGTAGCGAACTCGTCTCCCGGCTCTACCCAACAAGACAAACAAGCAACAAGGATACAATCAACCACGGGCAAGACCAAGCAATATGATGAAATGACGATATGCTATGCAGGATGCGATGCGGGATGCAAAATGCAAGATATGACAGGAAATGCATGAACCTGGCATCAACTTGGAAAACCAAGTGTGCCACTGGATAGAGGGGATGAAATCGCTTGAAAACGATATAAAGATCATTGGAATCGGAGTTACGGTTTGGAAATGGCGAGCGGTTTAAGATATGACACCGGTCTGCGATTTACAGCAAGTAGGCATCTAAATGCAACGAAATGAACATGCTACAACCACCAAACATGAAAACAAAATACATGGCAGTGATGTACACAAGATGGTTGACAAAACACTAGCACTGAGCCATAGGCAAATTCATCCCTTAAGAGGTTCAAACAAGCATGGCTAAAACGCAAATGCAAAACAGATTCCAGACTTAGTGAAATTAACACTAGTCTGAAATTTCAGATCACGATGCTCTCTTCGGAGCAGCAAAACAACATGATAGAAAATCTGAACATGACAAGTAAGAACATGGCATGGAGCTACTCAACAAGCTTAACAAAACACCCAAAGTGACCTGGGGCCAAAAGGGTTCACAAAATACTCTACCGAGCTCACGGACATCGCTCGAACACAATCAGTTTTCAGACTTAGTGAAAACTGAGACACGCTGAAATATAACTCACGAAGGCATGTAAACGAGCTCGATGCATTCACTACGGTGCGTCGGCAAAATCGCAAACAAGTTGACGATCTCCCAGATTAACAACGAAGCAAAAGTTGAGCTCGATTGAGTCAACCTAGAGCACTCCACATATGTAAACAAAGACATGGATGGATAGAGCATAACAAAAATATCAAAACTCCCTTACTGATCATCCTCAAAAGAGGCACGGATCATTAGGAAACAAGCTGGACATATAGCATCATGAACTAAAATATCCCAGACTTAGGGAAAAATCACTAAGTCCCTGAAATCAGCAATCTCGGGTACCCTCTTCGCAAGCTTGCACAAGACAACACACACATCCTAAAAATGCATGGGTGACACCTCTGGAAAGAAGACAAAATGCTTAACAATTCATCCCAAAGGGGCACAGGCATATCATGCACGAATTAAACATAGCAAAAATGACAAAAGTGCATGATGAACTAACGGATCTGCAATTTAACTCATGAAGCCTCCTTATAAAAGCATTTTGGGCATCAAGATGACCTCAAATGCAAATGATGCAATGGAATGAAATGATGTACATGTCGAGGCGAAGACTTTGATATATCATATGCCCAAAACGGATGTACGGTTGCGGAGATACAAGCAGTCAAAGGTAGCAAAAAAAATAAGGGGGAGAGGGAAAGTCAACCCCTAGGGTTTCAATATTCCAGATCTGAGATCCAGATCGAGTCACGGGAACCGAGGCGGCCGGGGGACTGTAGCTCGCCGGAGTCGGAGCTCGCCGGAGACGCGGGCCGTCGGTCAGGGAGGAGGTTGCCGGGGCGGCGCCGGCGTGGAGGCGGGCGGCGCAGCGCGGCGCCGGGGACGGCGAGGCGGCGGCGGCCGGCTCGGACGGGGAGGCGTGCGCCGGCGGCGGAGTTGCGGCGCGGCGGCGGCGGCTGCTCCGGCCGCCGGAGCCGGAAGGGGCGGCGGC
>NC_057807.1:286520408-286527296 GCF_018294505.1 Triticum aestivum
GTGTGTATATATAGGCATAAGTGGAGCTAGGAGAGTCCAAATGAGGTGCGGTTTTCGCCCACACGATCGTGATCGAACGACCGAGACGATGGAGCAGAGTTTGGTGGGTTTTGGGCCAAATTTGGGGGGTGTTGGGCTGCAACACACACGAGGCCTTTTCGGTCCCTCGGTTAACCGTTGGACTATCAAACGAAGTCCAAAAGGTACGAAACTTGACAGGTGGTCTACCGGTAGTAAACCAAGGCCGCTTGGCAAGTCTCGGTCCAATCCGGAAATGTTTAATTCCCAAACACGAAAGAAAGCTAGAAATGACCACCGGAGGAGAACAAAGCGCCGGAATGCAAAACGGACAACGGGGAAAATGCTCGAATGCATGAGATGAACACGAATGCAAATGCAAGGCACGTGATGACATGGTATGAGATGCATGAAAACGAAAACAACACACGGAGACAAGGACCCGAACCCGAGAAATAAATATAACTTAGCGCCGGAGACGGCAAGAGTTGGAGTACAAATTGGGAAAGTTACATCTGGGGCGTTACACCTAACCTTGTTTATAAAGATTCGGTCACCACCTTCAAGGGCACCACTAGTGGAATCACGGCATCTTGCATTGTGCGAGGGCGTGAGGAGAATAGGATGGCCCTAGTGGCTTCTTGGGGAGCATTGTGTCTCCACACCACTTCAACGAAGACGTACCTCCCCCTAAAGGGAGGGACATTGGTAACACATCCTCGTCTTCATCGACTCCACTTGTGATTATTCCTAACCTTTACTTTGTGCTAGCTTATATTGTGTTTATACCTTGTGCTTGAATGTGTGCTTGTTTGAAAGTGCAACTAACCCCAGGGTGGTTTTGGTAATTAATAACATCATATACATCATTAAACTAATGCCTGTTCAAAGACTATTTCAGGAAAGTTCAATGTAGGTATGGTAAGGAAATGTGAATGTCGATCCCTCAAATGAAAAATAAGATGGATTGGCAATAGCTCCAAGACTCTAGATTTTTGGTTAAGTGGTGCAAGATCACATTGAGTCCTTAGGAAAACCAATACTATTAAGAGGATGAGGTTCTGATCATGAGTCATTTTCTCAAGTGCTTGAAGATATTGCTCCAAAACCCTCAGCCACACCCTCTGATACGTCTCCAACGTATCTATAATTTTTGATTGTTCCATGCTATTATTTTACCCCTTTTGGATGTTTATGGGCTTTATTTTACACATTTATATCATTTTTGGGACTAACCTACTAATCGGAGGCCCAACCCATATTGCTGTTTTTTTTGCCTATTTTAGTATTTCGAAGAAAAGGAATATCAAACGGAGTCCAAATGGAATGAAACCTTCGGGAGCGTGATTTTTGGAATGAACCTGATCCAGAGGACTTGGAGTGCAAGTCAAGAAGCTTCCGAGGAAGCCACGAGATAGGAGGCCACCCCCCCTATAGGGCGCCCCCCTGTCTCGTGGGCCCCTCGGGCGACCACCGACGTACTTCTTCCTCCTATATATACCTACGTACCCCGTAAACATCTGGGGGCACTACGAAACACAATTTCCACCACCGTAACTTTTTGTATCCGCGAGATCTCATCTTGGAGCCTTCGCTGGCACTCTGCCGGAGGGGGAATCGACCATGGAGGGCTTCTACATCAACATCCTTGCCCCTCCGATGAGTTGTGAGTAGTTTACCACAGACCTACGGGTCCATAGTTATTATCTAGATGGCTTCTTCTCTCTTTTTGGATCTCAATACAATGTTCTCCCCCTCTCTTATGGAGATCTATTCAATGTAAACTCTTTTTGCGGTGTGTTTGTCGAGATCCGATGAATTGTGGGTTTATGATCAAGTTTATCTATGAATAATATTTGAATCTTCTCTGAATTCTTTTATGTATGATTGAGTTATCTTTGCAAGTCTCTTCGAATTATCAGTTTGGTTTGGCCTACTAGATTGGTCTTTCTTGCCATGGGAGAAGTGCTTAGCTTTGGGTTCAATCTTGCGGTGTCCTTACCCAGTGACAGAAAGGGTTGCAAGGAACGTATTGTATTGTTGCCATCGAGGATAACAAGATGGAGTTTAATCATATTGCATGAGTTTATCCCTCTACATCATGTCATCTTGCTTAATGCGTTTCTCTGTTCTTATGAACTTAATACTCTAGATGCAGGCAGGAGTCGGTCGATGTGTGGAGTAATAGTAGTAGATGCAGGCAGGAGTCGGTCTACTTGTTATGGACGTGATGCCTATATACATGATCATGCCTAAATAATCTCATAACTATGTGCTTTTCTATCAATTGCTCGACAGTAATTTGTTCACCCACAGTAATACTTATGCTATCTTGAGAGAAGCCACTAGTGAAACCTATGGCCCCCGGGTCTATCTCTTATCATATTTGCTTTCAATCTACTTTTATTTGCATCTTTACTTTTTGCATCTATATTATAAAATACCAAAAATATATTTATCTTATCATACTATCTTTATTAGATCTCACTTTCGCAAGTGGCCGTGAAGGGATTGACAACCCCTTTATTGCGTTGGTTGCGAGTTCTCAGTTTGTTTGTGTAGGTGCGTGGGACTTTTGAGGAGCCTCCTACTGGATTGATACCTTGGTTCTCAAAACTGAGGGAAATACTTATGCTACACTTGCTGCATCACCCTCTCCTCTTCGAGGAAAACCAATGCAAGCTCAAGACGTAGCAAGAAGGATTTCTAGCGCCGTTGCCGGGGAGGTCTTCGCTCAAGTCAAGACATACCAAGTACCCATCACAAACCCATCTCCCTGCATTTACATTATTTGCCATTTGCCTCTCATTTTCCTCTTCCCCACTTCACCCTTGCCATTTTATTTGCCCTCTCTTTCCCAATCTCCTCCTCTCTTTTCACTTGCCTTCTTTTGTGTGCTTGTTTGCTTGTTTGACCTTATGGCTGCGCCTAAGGGTCCTGACCACCTTCTCAGAAGGATGGATGAGGTTGAATCAAATATTAGAAGCTTTATGAATTTGCAATTTGATCATAATAATTTCTTTAGAAAAGAGCTTAAGGAACAAAAAAGTTTTTTGGGGTTTATGAACAAAGAGCTTGATGATATGAATAAAGAATTCTATGGTGTTAACGCTCAAATTACCCAGCTTGAAAATGCTATAGCCAAAATTTCTGACAAACAAGCCACCTTAGTCAATAAGATGGCCGCTAAACCAGAAAAATTACATGAAAATAATGATGAGGATCTTAAAGTTATTGATGTGTCTCCAATTAGATCTATGTTTTGCAATATTAATTTTGATGATTATGGGACTGATGATGAATCAACTTTGCCTAGAAGGCGTCCCAAGAATTCGGAGTCTTTAGATCTTAATGCTAAATTTGGTAAAAGTGAGATTGGAGAATCCTCAACTTCTAATAATATTGAACCTTCTATCTCGGATTTCAAGGAATTTGATTATGATAATTGCTCTTTAAAAGCTTGTATTTCCTTGTTGCAATCCGTTGTTAATTCTCCTCATGCTTATAGTCAAAATAAAGCTTTTACCAAACATATTATTAATGCCTTGATGCAATCTTATGATGAAAAACTTAATTTGGAAGTTTGTATACCTAGAAAACTTAATGATGAGTGGGAACCTACTATAAAGATTAGAATTAAATATTATGAGTGTTTTGCTTTGTGTGATTTGGGTGCTAGTGTTTCCACGATTCCGAAAACTTTATGTGATATTCTAGGTTTCCATGATCTTGATGATTGCTCTTCAAATTTGCACCTTGCACATTCCACCATTAAAAAGCCTATGGGAAGGATCAACGATGTTCTTATTGTTGCAAATAGAAATTTGGTGCTCGTAGATTTTATCGTTCTTGATATAGATTGTAATCTTTCTTGCCCTATTATTCTTGGTAGACCTTTCCTTATAACGATTGGTGCAATTATTGATATGAAGGAAGGGAACATTAGATTCCAATTTCCATTTAAAAAAAGGCATGGAGCACTTTCCAAGAAATAAAGTCAAATTACCTTATGAATCTATCATGCGTGCTACTTATGAATTTAGTGCTAAAGATGGCACTCGTTAGATCTATCTTTGCTTTTATGCCTAGCTAGGGGCGTTAAACGATAGCGCTAGTTGGGAGGCAACCCAATTTTCTTTATGTTTTTTGTTTTTGCTCATGTTTA
This sequence comes from Triticum aestivum, assembly GCF_018294505.1. Classification (NCBI taxonomy): domain Eukaryota; kingdom Viridiplantae; phylum Streptophyta; class Magnoliopsida; order Poales; family Poaceae; genus Triticum; species Triticum aestivum. Next base: position 286,524,592 of record NC_057807.1, read on the forward strand.
GTAATAAATATTGCATCTACCTTCTCGTTAGATGTGTTTTTATCTTTTAATTAGTGTTTGTGCCAAGTAGAACCTATAGGATAACCTACGATGATAGTTGATTTGATTCTGCTGAAAAACAGAAACTTTGCACGCACGAATATAATTTTGTTAAATCACAGGAACGTGCTTCTGTGTTGATTCTTTTTTATGCTGTTCAATAAACAAAATTTCCAGAACTTCCTATTTTTGTAGGATTTTTAGAGTTCCATAAGTTTGCGTTAGTTACAGATTGCTATAGACTGTTCTGTTTTTGACAGATTCTGTTTTTCGTGTATTGTTTGCTTATTTCAATGCATCTATGGCTAGTAAATTAGTTTATAAACCATAATGAAGTTGTAATACAGTAGTTTTAACACCAAATTAAATAAAGAATGAGTGCATGGCAGTATCTTATGTGGTGGTTTTGTTTTCTTTCACTAACGGAGCTTATAAGATTTCTTGTTGAGTTTTGTGTTGTGAAGTTTTCAAGTTTTGGGTAAAGCTTTTATGGACTATGGAATAAGGAGTGGCAAGAGCCTAAGCTTGGGGATGCCCATGACACCCCAAGATATTCAAGGATAGCCAAAAGCCTAAGCTTTGGGATGCCCGGGGAAGGCACCCCCTCTTTCGTCTTCGTTCATTGGTAACTTTACTTGGAGCTATATTTTTATTCGCCACATGATATGTGTTTTGCTTGGAGCGTCGTGTATTATATTAGTCTTTGATTTTTAGTTTACCAAAATCATCCTTGCTGTACACACCTTTTGGGATAAGCCTATTTGATTAGAATTTGCTAGAATACTTTATGTGCTTCACTTATATCTTTTGAGCTTGATAGTTTTTGCTCTAGTGCTTCACTTATATCTTTTAGAGCATGGTGGTGTCTTAATTTTGAAGAAATTGCTAGCCTCTCATGCTTCACTTATATCTTTTTGAGAGTCTTTTAGAACAGCATGGTATTTTCTATGGTTTTAAAGTTGGTCCTAGAATGATGAGCATCCAAGTTGGGTATAATAAAAACTATCATAGGAAGTGAATTGGATGCTATGATCAACTTGATGCTTGATAATTTTTCTGAGATATGGAGGTAGTGATATTAAAGTCATGCTAGTTGGGTGATTATGAATTTAAAGAATGCTTGTGTTAAAGCTTGTGATTCCCGTAGCATGCACGTATGGTGAACCGCTTTGTGATGAAGTTGGAGCACAATTTTATTTATTGATTGTCTTCCTTATGAGTGGCGGTCGGGGACGAGCGATGGTCTTTTCCTACCAATCTATCCCCCTAGGAGCATGCACGTAGTACTTTGGTTTTTGATGACTTCTAAATTTTTGCAACAAGTATATGAGTTCTTTTGATTAATGTTCAGTCCATGGATTATACGCACCCTTTCACCCTTCCACCATTGCTAGCTTCTCTTGTATCGCGCAACTTTCGCCGGTACCATATACCCACCATTTACCTTCCTCAAAACAGCCACCATACCTACCTATTATGGCATATCCATAGCCATTCCGAGATATATTGCCATGCAACTTTCCACTGTTACATATGACACGCATTACTTTTGTCATATTGCTTTTTGCATGATCATGTAGTTGACATTGTATTTGTGGCAAGGCCACCTTCATAATTTTCATACATGCCGCTCTTGATTCATTGCATATCCTGGTACACCGCCGGAGGCATTCATATAGAGTCATATCTTGTTCTAGCTTTCAGTTGTAAATCCATAAAAGTGTGATGATCTTCATTATTAGAGCATTGTCCTAGTGAGGAAAGGATGATGAAGACTATGATTCCCCCACAAGTCGGGATGAGACTTCGGACTTTACAAAAAAAAGAAAAAAAAAGAGAAAGGCCAAAAAGAAAAAAAAGAAGGCCAAAGACAAAAAAAGAAAAAAAAGGAAGAAGAAAAAAATAAAATGAGAGAAAAAGAGAGAAGGGACAATGCTACTATCTCTTTTTCCACACTTGTGCTTCAAAATAGCACCATGATCTTCATGTTAGAGAATCTCATATGTTGTCACTTTCATATACTAGTGGGAATTTTTCATTATAGAACTTGGCTTGTATATTCCAATGATGGGATTCCTCAAAAGTGCCCTAGGTCTTCGTGAGCAAGCAAGTTGGATGCACCCCACTTAGTTTCTTTTATTGAGCTTTCATATATTTATAGCTCTAGTGCATCCGTTGCATGGAAATCCCTACTCACTCACATTGATATCTATTAATGAGCATCTCCATAGCCCGTTGATATAGATCGGACGATTCATAAAAAAATCGACTGACCTATTTATTTTCAGTCGACTGTTATCTTGATATGACCACATGTGGTGGTGTGTTGGAGGAATACTTGCATTTCCTGTGCTCATATATTACAAAATCATACGGAGTAGAATCTAATTTTGTTTGCCATGCAAAGTTGTAGAGCTATCATATGTCTCCTGTCATTTATTTTTCAGCCACCTGCTATCTGCTACTTTTACAGTCCACTAGTTCTGCACACACTTCACCCTTAATCTCACTATTGTGTTTTTATGCAAGGGTATCTCAGACTCTGCTGCCATGAGAGAAGCAAAAAAGAAAAGAGAGAAGTCGCTCTAGCATCGTACGCGGATAGGCCAGATACGTTTCAGCCTTATAAAGGGTGCAGTGTGTAGGATCGAAAGTATGTCTAGACG
>NC_057807.1:287177968-287216356 GCF_018294505.1 Triticum aestivum
AGGGCAGGCCACGCGCCCCCTCCCCATCTAGTCCAAATAGGACAAGGAGGGGGGAGGGCGGCACCCCCCTTTCCTTCCTCCCCTCTCTGCCTTCCTTCCCCCTCTCCTACTTGGACAAGGAAAGGAGGGAGTCCTACTCCGGGTGGGAGTAGGACTCCTCCTGGCGTGCCCCCTCCTGGCCGGCCGCCCCCTCCCCCTTGCTCCTTTATATACGGGGGCATGGGGGCACCTCTAGACACAACAACAATTGATCCTTGAGATCTATTAGCCATGTGGGGGGCCCCCCTCCACCATATTCCACCTTGATAATATCGTAGCGGTGCTTAGGCGAAGCCCTGCGTTGGTAGAACATCATCATCGTCACCATGCTGTCGTGCTGATGGAACTCTCCCTCGACACTCGGCTGGATCAGAGTTCGAGGGACGTCATCGAACTGAACGTGTGCTAGAACTCAGAGATGTCGTGCTTTCGGTGCTTGATCGGTCGGGACGTGAAGACGTACGACTACATCAACCGTGTTGTTCTAACGCTTCCGCTTTCGGTCTACGAGGGTACGTGGACAACACTCTCCCCTGTCGTTGCTATGCATCACCATGATCTTGCATGTGCGTAGGAAATCTATTGAAATTACTATGTTCCCCAACAAAATGATGGTTGCTTCCAGCTTAATGCGGGAAAGGTGGGGCTTTGTGATTTGACCCCTCATCGCTCATTTTCTACTACTACGGCACTACGACCGGGGTGCCTCCAATTCCAACCGCTGCTCCGAACTGTAATTTGGTGCATCGAACGTGGAACAAGATGGTGGATGAGCCACATGTCGGCCAAAGGGGTCCTGTTAAGTGTGTCACCATTTCGTGCGTGGACTGACCCTGCTTGAGTTGCTACGCCAACACGACAGGAGCAGCCTACCACTTGGTTTTGCTCCTTGGTGAATCCCGACTATATTGATCTAAAAAGATACGTACTGAACTACCCTCTCCGTCTTGTTTTTTAGGCGTCTCGGTTTATAGGGCATGCACGTGGTTCTAGGTCATCCATTTGACTAACTAAATGTGAGTTACTATGTCACAAAAAGTATATCATTGGATTCTTAAGCGGATGTAGTTTCTAAACATATAGTATTTAAAAGTCAAGGGCGGGGCTTTTCCTGCGTGGTAGGTGGGGCAGTTCGCCTAGTCGGTCCGACAAAGACGCGAGAAGATGAGGGAGTAGGCTGCTACAAACGTAGGGCTATGTGATTTGACAGCGAGTTACTGCTGGACAGGTGGGGCCCTATGATTTGACTTGCCATCATTGATGAGGATATAGACCTAGGGTAGGGTCATAGGCCTGACCTATACGTCCTACCCAAGGTCACTACCCTAGAAGATAAGAAGTCCAAGAGGCAACAAAGAACCCCCAGTAAAAGATGTCGAGTGCAATCCACTCGACCAGTCATATCACTCGGGCGTCCCCCTACCTGTTGTCACTCGACCATATGAGGAATCACTCGACCTACTGAAGGCCAGGAGTCACTCAACACTGCAACGGTCGGACATTCACTCCATAGTCTTTAAGGTCATTAATAACACCTATGACTGGCGTTATCAGTAACGCCCCTACTTTATGTACATTAAGTCCCTTGTAATGGAGGATGGCCGGGGTCCTGGCGCACTCTATATAAGCCACCCTGTCGGTGTCAAAACCGGCAGATCTCGGGTAGGGGGTCCCGAACTGTGCGTCTAGGCGGATGGTAATAGGAGACAAGGGACACGATGTTTTACCCAGGTTCGGGCCCTCTTGATGGAGGTAAAACCCTACGTCCTGCTTGATTGATATTGATGATGTGGGTATTACAAGAGTAGATCTACCACGAGATCAAGGAGGCTAAACCCTAGAAGCTAGCCTATGGTATGATTGTTGTTATTGTTGTTGTGTCCTACGGACTAAAACCATCCAGTTTATATAGACACCGGAGAGGGCTAGGGTTACACAGAGTCGGTTACAATGGTAGGAGATCTACATATCCGTATCGCCAAGCTTGCCCTCCACGCCAAGGAAAGTCCCATCCGGACAAGGGACGAAGTCTTCAATCTTGAATCTTCATAGTCTTGGAGTCCGGCCGATGATGATAGTTCGGCTATCCGGACACCCCCTAGTCTGGGACTCCCTCAGTAGCCCCTGAACCAGGCTTCAATGACAACGAGTCCGGTGCGCATATTGTCTTCGGCATTGCAAGGCAGATTCCTCCTCCGAATAATTTATATAAGATTGTGAACACCAGGATAGTGTCCAGCTCTGCAAAATAAATTCCACATTCCACCGTAGAGATAATAATATTTACACAAGTTCGATCTGCTGATGTATTTCGTGGCATGGCGTCACACCACAACCAAGCCTTTACTTGAATCGTTTATTATACCACCTCAGCGCGTTTAGCGAAGCGGTTTCCTTGGCACGTCTTGTCGAAGCAGAGATCGTGTTCCCCTTATTCCAGGATTCTCATCAATACGGACGTGGGTAACCCAACCGCGCCATTGATTGCGGTGCTTGGGAGAAAAGCGAGTTTTATCAGGCCGGTGGGGACGCATAGTTTCGTCCGCCCATATATAAGGGGATAAGGATCCACCTTTTTACCTACGCCTTCTTCCTCCTCTGCTTATCCATCTCCGTGCACTCGAGCTCCAGCACCCAAGTTCGCACATCTCACCTCAACCTCCTCCAACTATGTCCGGAGCGGGAGGCAAGTGGATGGCCTCCTCCGTTACGGAGGGGCACATCAAGAAGCTGCGCAGCGCCGGATATCTGTCCAGCGACATCGCGCACCGGCTCCCCGATGAGGGGCAGCCCATCCCCACCCCAAGCCCCATGAGAGGGTAGTATTCCTTCCCCATTTCCTCCGCGGACTGGGCTTCCCACTTCACCCATTTGTCCGGGGCTCATGTTCTACTACGGCCTAGATTTCCATGATCTGGCCCCGAATTTCATCCTCAACATCTTGGCGTTTATCGTCGTGTGCGAGGCTTTCCTCTACATCCAGCCCCACTTCGGCTTGTGGCTCAAGACCTTCAATGTCAAGCCGAAGGTTGTGAAGGGCAGCCAAGCGGAGTGCGGAGGCGCCATGGTGGGTAAGATACCCAACGTTACCTGGCTCGAGGGCGCCTTCGTGGAAACCATCAAGGGGTGGCAATCGGGGTGGTTCTACATCACCGAGCCGCGTGACCCTAAATGGGCAGCGGCCCCCGAATTCAGATCTAGCATCCCCACACGGCTCACCTCTTGGAAAGAGAGTGGCCTGACTTGGGGCGATTCGGAGGAGCTGACCGGACTCCAAGCCTGCATCCAGAAGCTGGTGAACAAGAAGCTCAAGCTTGTCAACATAGTCCAGGTCATGCTCATCCGCCGGATTCTCCCGTGCCAACAATGGGCCTTTAAATTGTGGGAGTTCGATCCGGCTCAGCACCGAACCTTGAGCGGGCTCATCGACACTAGGTACGAAGATGCCTAGAAGGTGCTGTTTAAGGGCGCCGAAGCTCCCGCATCCGCTACCGAAGATTGCGGATTCAGCTCGCAGCGCCAGGCTAGCGAGGTAAGCGTTTCTACCCTTTACGGGACACTTGTTTTTCATAGTTTGTGTCACACCCTAGCTAGTCATGCATTAGAGTGTTGCATCATGTTTACTCTTTCATCAGAAACTTGAAATGGGGATGACAGAACCCCCAGTCCCCTCTGAAAACCAACTAGGGTTTACTAAAATAATTTTCAATGAACCTGAAATGCCCTTCTAAAATGTCCATCATTTTTGCCTTGGTTCAGAACCTCTGCCAAAAGTGGTGCACATTTTCCTAGGCCATCCTAGGGTTTTTGAATTAAATCATAACTATTTGAATTTGGGCATTTAAAATTATATAAAATATTTAAATGCTCAAATATCTCCAAGCTAAAATGTTTCATGTTGGAAATAATCCAACTATGGACCAGGAATAGTTTGGTGATTTTTGGAGTTGCCTAGGTATTTTATTTAATTCAACAAAGTTGCAGATATATTAAATAAAACAGAAAACAGAAAATAAATAAAGGGAGAAGCTTACCTGAGCTCCTCCCTGTGCGGCCCAGCCCAGCCGGCCCAGCACTGTGCTGGCCCGTGCCAGCCAGCTGCTTCCCCTCGCCAGAGCAGGCAGGGAGGTGAGCATGGCGCGCCCGAGCTCGCCACGCACCACCCAGCCTCTCTGCATCGCCCTGGTCGCCGTTGCGCCGCGTGGATCGTCTTCTGGTCGTCGCCCCGACCTCGCCGACACCCTCTCACTCTCCCCCGGCTCTCCCTCGCTCTCTCTCTCACGGCCGAAGCTCACCGTCGCCGCCGTTCGCCTTAGCCACTGCCTCCGACCATCCCTCGCTCCCCCGACAAGCTCAGAAGCTCCGCCTCGACTCCCTCTTCCTCCCCACCGCTCCACAAGTCCCCGGAAGCCCTGCATCGCCGCCACGTCGCCGTTCCCCTCTTCGGGCTCCGATCATCGTCGCCGACGAATTCGCCGTCTCCAGCGCGTCCCCGAGCCCGTTTCGACGCCCACTGCAACCGCGGTGAGCTATTCTTCCCGGCTCTCTCCCGACCCCTAGGCCCTAGCCCCACCGCGGCCGAAAGCTTCACGCCGCCGGCGATGTCGCCGTCGTGGCCACGGTCGCCGTAGCGCCCAACCAAGCTCACCATCGTGCTCCACATCTCACTAGGAGCACGTAGCACGCTCCAACACCCCCCCTAACGCCCTGCAACACCGTTCCCGTGCACGACCGAACCCCGGCAGCCGCAACCGAGCTCGCCGCCGTCGACTCCGGCCACCCCGACCCCAACGGACTCCGCCAAGAGCCGCGGGTCGTCCTCAGCTTCACTCCGGTGGCCTCCGCGGTTCATTTGGTGGCCGAAACGACCAAAACCACTATCGCCGCCGCACTGATGGTCGCCGCCGGCCAGAACTCCGGCGAGCTGACGTGGCCTAGTTAATTAGCCACTAACCCACCACCTACTGACGCTGACAAGTGGGCCCCAGGGCTTAGTCAAAGCTAACCAGCCCGGGTCAACACGGGATTAGCCCCTGTGTCACTGACGTGTGGACCCCACACGTCAGGTTTGACCCGAGCCAGCTCTGTTGACCTGCTGATGTCACTGTGACGTCAGGCTGACGCAGTAAATGATATTTCTGGATTTAAATTAAATCAGGAAATTCCAGAATATTAATTAAACTTCAAAAATTCATAACTTTTATTCTGTAACTCCAAATTGGACAAATTATATATGAAAAATGATCAGAAAAATCCAATCTATCCATCTGTACTACTTTCATGCATGATCAAACAAGTTAAATTGATGTTTTAATCAGAACAAGGAAAAGCACTTTAAAAGGCCATATTTGAATTTGAAATTTGAATCTTTGATTCAAATTTGTTCAAACCCTTCTGGCTTTAGTTGCATTAGCCCAACACACTCATGTTGCCATGTTTCATGCATGCATCATATTGTTGCACATTGTTTGGTGATGCCTGTGTATCGTTATCCTTTGCGACAGGATCTGTCCCCGAGGAGTACCGTGACTACCCTAACGAAGAACCGTATCCGTGCAACGAACCATCAGGCAAGCAACCAACCATTTGATCATATCGATACAATCCCATGTTCTCGCTCCTGCTCTCTTTTACTGCATTAAGACAACGCGATTCAAACTGCTGTGTGCTACGGTAGTTGAACCCATTTCCTCTGCATGACCTGTCATTGCCACAGTAACTAGATGAAACCCACTAGCATGTGTAGGAGTTGTTTGAGCCATATGTATGTGTTGTTCCTACCTTGCTATGCCTGCTATGCTTAGAGTCGTGTCAGGTCTGGTTCATCTGGTGATGGGCTAGAGTGAAATGATTATGTCGGTAATGAGAGTGGTGTGGTGAACACGATTTGGTAAAGGTATCGATGAGAGGCCATGTAGGAGTACATGGTGGGTTGTTTCATTGAAGCCGACCTTAAGCACTGAGATCTGTATGTGTGATTTAAGAATCAGCTACTACCATGCATTGGGCCCGAAACCAATGGACCCTCTCGACTTCTTATTCACCCTAGTTCTCCGTCCAGGAGTTGCAAGTAGTTTCTGGTGTTTGTAGCCTACTGGAGGCCGTGGACAGCGCTGACCGGAGGGGTGGGCTGTGATGCGGTAGGTACGTGGCCGGGTGTACCGAATACCCGTTAGGTATCTCGGGAACCCTGTTCACATCGTTCGGGGCCGTATGGGAAACCTCGGCCGGACTCCCTGCGGATGGAACCTGAATAGGCGATAAACCTGGACTGGAGGCTTAGGTGATTAGGTAGGTCGTGGCCGACACCCACGTTGGGCTTCCGCTTGAAGGTTGCCGAGTACATGTCGTGTAAACGACGGTAAGAGGTGAGAGCGTGTATGAAGAAGTACACCCCTGCAGGGTTATCATGATCTATTCGAATAGCCGCGTCCGCGGTAAAGGACTACTTGGTTGCCTATACAGTTCATAGACAAGTAAATGGAAACTACTAAAAGCCTCAAGATAAGTGTGAGTGCCGAGGATGGCTCTTCCGTAGGAAGACGGAGGTGGATCCTCGGTAGTGTATTGAAGTGGTGAGTAGTGGACTCATGTGCGCAAAACTATTTCAAGTTGGAGTATCGTAGGATAGTCTAGCCAAGAGTCAAAGCTGGCTTGCTGCAATAACTCCACCGACCCTTCTTGATACTATGCATGTATGTAGAATCTGATGTAAGTCTTGCTGAGTACCTTTGTACTCATGTTGCTATAATCTACATTTTTACAGAAGACGCTGCAACCCCTTCTGATGGGTTCTATGTAGACGTTGACATCAACGAGTAGGCTAAAGACCCAGGTGGTGACCCTGAGCTTGTGATGGACCACGTAGTATAGTTAGGCTTTCAAGCCTCTTTTATTTTACTAGTTGTCTGTACCCAGACAAAGTACTTCCGCTGTTGGCTTGTATGACTGTATGACTTGTATGTTGGGTCGTGAGACCCGTACCTGTGTGTATGATATGTATGGCTCCCTGAGCCTTAAATAAAGTACTTGTGTCATAGAGTCATGTTGTGATGCTTCGTTGTATTTGCACATATCGAGCATATTGTGTGTATGATTGAAATGCTTGGTATGTGTGGGATCTGACTATCTAGTTGTTTATCTTTAGTAGCCTCTCTTACCGGGAAATGTCTCCTAGTGTTACCGCTGAGCCATGGTAGCTTGCTATTGCTCTGGAACACTTAGGCTGGCCGGCATGTGTCCTTCTTCGTTCCTGTGTCTGTCCCTTCGGGGAAATGTCACGCTTTGAGTACCGGAGTCCTGTTAGCCCGCTACAGCCCGGTTTACCGGAGTCCTGCTAGCCCAGTGCTACAGCCCGGACCCACTTGCTGATGACCGACACGTTCGAAGCTGGGTCATGGATGCCTGTCCCTGTAAGTCTGTGCCACTTTGGGTTTACAACTAGTCATGTCAGCCTGGGCTCTTTATCATATGGATGCTAGCGACACTATCATATACGTGAGCCAAAAGGCGCAAACGGTCCCGGGCAAAGGTAAGGCGACACCCGTGGGAATACCGTGCGTGAGGCCGCAAAGTGATATGAAGTGTTACCGGCTAGATCGATGTGACATCGAGTCGGGGTCCTGACAGCGTTGAATTAAATCAGGAAATTCCAGAATATTAATTAAACTTCAAAAATTCATAACTTTTATTCTGTAACTCCAAATTGGACAAATTATATATGAAAAATGATCAGAAAAATCCAATCTATCCATCTGTACCATTTCCATGCATGATCAAACAAGTTAAGTTGATGTTTTAATCAGAACAAGAAAAGGCACTTTAAAAGGCCATATTTGAATTTGAAATTTGAATCCTTGATTCAAATTTGTTCAAACCCTTCTGGTTTTAGTTGCATTAGCCCAACACACTCATATTGCCATGTTTCATGCATGCATCATATTGTTGCATATTGTTTGGTGATGTTTGTGTATCGATGTCCTTTGCGACAGGATCTGTCCCCGAGGAGTACCGTGATTACCCTAACGAAGAACCGTATCCGTGCAACGAACCATCAGGCAAGCAACCAACCATCTGATCATATCGATACAATCCCATGTTCTCGCTCCTGCTCTCTTTTACTGCATTAAGACAACGCGATTCAAACTGCTGTGTGTTACGGTAGTTGAACCCATTTCCTCTGCATGACCTGTCATTGCCACAGTAACTAGATGAAACCCACTAGCATGTGTAGGAGTTGATTGAGCCATATGTATGTGTTGTTCCTACCTTCCTAAGCCTGCTATGCTTAGAGTCGTGTCAGGTCTGGTTCATCTGGGTGATGGGCTAGAGTGAAATGATTATGTCGGTAATGAGAGTGGTGTGGTGAACACGATTTGGTAAAGGTATCGATGAGAGGCCATGTAGGAGTACATGGTGGGTTGTTTCATTGAAGCCGACCTTAAGCACTGAGATCTGTATGTGTGATTTAAGAATCAGCTACTACCATGCATTGGGCCCGAAACCAATGGACCCTCTCGACTTCTTATTCACCCTAGTTCTCCGTCCAGGAGTTGCAAGTAGTTTCTGGTGTTTGTAGCCTACTGGAGGCCGTGGACAGCGCTGACCGTAGGGGTGGGCTGTGATGCGGTAGGTACGTGGCCGGGTGTACCGAATACCCGTTAGGTATCTCGGGAACCCTGTTCACATCGTTCGGGCCCGTATGGGAAACCTCGACCGGACTCCCTGCGGATGGAACCTGAATAGGCGATAAACCTGGACTGAAGGCTTAGGTGATTAGGTAGGTCGTGGCCGACACCCACGTTGGGCTTCCGCTTGAAGGTTGCCGAGTACATGTCGTGTAAACGACGGTAAGTGGTGAGAGCGTGTATGAAGAAGTACTCCCTGCAGGGTTAACATGATCTATTCGAATAGCCGCGTCCGCGGTAAAGGACTACTTGGTTGCCTATACAGTTCATAGACAAGTAAATGGAAACTGATAAAAGCCTCAAGATAAGTGTGAGTGCCGAGGATGGCTCTTCCGTAGGAAGACGGAGGTGGATCCTCGGTAGTGTATTGAAGTGGTGAATAGTGGACTCGTGTGCGCAAAACTATTTCAAGTTGGAGTATCGTAGGATAGTCTAGCCAAGAGTCAAAGCTGGCTTGCTGCAATAACTCCACCAACCCTTCTTGATACTATGCATGTATGTAGGATCTGATGTAAGTCTTGCTGAGTACCTTTGTACTCATGTTGCTATAATCTATATTTTACAGATGACGCTGCAACCCCTTCTGACGGGTTCTATGTAGACGTTGACATCAACGAGTAGGCTAAAGACCCAGGTGGTGACCCTGAGCTTGTGAAGGACCACATAGTATAGTCAGGCTTTCCAAGCCTCTTTTATTTTACTAGTTGTCTGTACTCAGACAAGTTACTTCCGCTGTTGGCTTGTATGATTGTATGACTTGTATGTTGGGTCGTGAGACCCGTACCTTTGTGTGTATGTTATGTATGGCTCTCTGAGCCTTAAATAAAGTACTTGTGTCGTAGAGTCATGTTGTGATGCTTCGTTGTATTTGCACATATCGAGCATATTGTGTGTATGATTGAAATGCTTGGTATGTGTGGGATCTGACTATCTAGTTGTTTATCTTTAGTAGCCTCTCTTACCGGGAAATGTCTCCTAGTGTTACCGCTGAGCCATGGTAGCTTGCTACTGCTCTGGAACACTTAGGCTGGCCGGCATGTGTCCTTCTTCGTTCCTGTGTCTGTCCCTTCGGGGAAATGTCACGCTTTGAGTACCGGAGTCCTGTTAGCCCGCTACAGCCCGGTTTACCGGAGTCCTGCTAGCCCAGTGCTACAGCCCGGACCCACTTGCTAATGACCGACACGTTCGAAGCTGGGTCATGGATGCATGTCCCTGTAAGTCTGTGCCACTTTGGGTATACGACTAGTCATGTCAGCCCGGGCTCTTTATCATATGGATGCTAGCGACACTATCATATACGTGAGCCAAAAGGCGCAAACGGTCCCGGGAAAAAGGTAAGACGACACCCGTGGGAATACCGTGCGTGAGGCCGCAAAGTGATATGAGGTGTTACCAGCTAGATCGATGTGACATCGAGTCGGGGTCCTGACAGCGTTGGCATCAGAGCCGGACTGCCTGTAGGTTCTCCAAGCCAAACTGGTCGATGTTGAGTCTAGAAATTCTTTAGTTATATGTAGGGGAATTGTTTGTGGGTTGGAACGTAAGGCTCTTTTTACTCCTTATACCTTATGACTTTCTGATCTGAGTCAGTCCATTCTTCCACCGGGGGTTAAGGAATTAGGATCTGTTCTCTCTATCAGGATCACGAGTTACTAATCAGTAGTACCTTATAAGTTTGATGGTCACCAGCCTAGTTCAGTTCTACTACCACATTATGTTGTTGGAATGGTTCCAGAACTTGATATGATGATGTTGAGTGTGTACGAAATCCTTTGTCAAATGTCTCAATATCCTTTTTGAGCATTTACAGCTGTTATGCTGCCGAAATTTTGCTAGAAATTCTAATGCCTTTGCATTATGATTATGCTTTCAGATGGCCACTCGCGACCTCAATCAAGTGGTTCGCCTAACTCGATGCCTAGATGTACCCGGCCATACTGCTAAGTTGGTCAGGGTAATGACTGAGGCTGGATACCGCTGGTATCCTGAGTACACGGTCGAAGAGCAATTCCGAGACTTTAATCAAAGCCAGTATCTCTGCACTGTCAGGATATTTCCATCTTATCCTAGATCCACTGAGCCTCTTCACTGCTCCTATGGACTCGGGGTTACTATCGAGATGGCTGTGCAGGATGCCGCCTACTCTATGATGACCATTATGCGAGTTAGATCTGGGTTATTTCGGGACTCTGATTTCCGGTATATGCCAGGATCACTTCCGGGAGCACAAGGGTATCTCCAGGCTATCTATGCTGACTCCACTCAGGAGGATTCACGGACTCGCACCACTGCTGAGATGCTCGAGGATAAGGACCGTGAAAATCGGGCCTTAAGGCTAGAGCTCTTCAATACCCGTGCTGACCACTGGGCCACTTTGACTCGGTTCGCACCGGCGGTGCAAGCTGGATATTCAGATATGCGCGATCTCTATCCAGTGAGATCTGCTCTGCCAGACGTGATGGTTTGGCGTGATGTAGGAGGCATCACCCCACCTCGCGGTCCCCGCAGGCCACCGTTTGTTGGTCCACGACCTCATCCTAGTCCCTATGGTCCACAAGCTCCGCGAGATCGTCTGTTTCCGGATGAACATGTTGAGCTTCCAGGCTATGGAGGTGACTTCTACGAGGACTACTACGGATCGGTCTGAGTTAGTAGTAGTATCACTAGTTCGCACTAGCTGTGTCGTCTATCGTCCTGCGTGACTCGCGGGATATGACCTAGTTTGTACTCCTTCCGGAGATGTAGAAAAATAATGTATAGGAGCTTGGGATGTCTCCGATGAGATGTAATCCTCTTTTCACCGTAATAGTACTTTGTTTGGTCTTGTACTAAACTTGTATGGTGTGTATGACGATGGAATAAAGAAGCAGTTTCTGTATCTACCATGTCATACGGATGATCATCTTGCATTCCGAGTTATTCCTTACATTATGTATCCTATGACGGAATTTTACCATCCTGATTAAACCATTGTCTTGTTCACCTCGGATGGTCAACACGCGCGCCAACCCTGCTTCTCAAGAGCAGGCCGAAGGCAGTGAAGCCAGGAATGAAAATCTGCCTCATCCTCCTTCACTAGCCGAGGTTATGATGGAAGCTGAGCGAAACAAGCGGGAGACAAACCGTTTGTTGGAGCGTATTGAACAGAATACAGCACACCATCAGAGGGTTAACGTGGTGTCACTCAGTGATTTTATCAAATTGCATCCTCCCACGTTCCACCACTCCGTCGAGCCTCTCGACGCCGATGACTGGCTTCGCAGTATCCCTCACAAACTGCGTTCCGCGCTGGTAGCGGAGGCTGACAAGGTCACCTTTGCTGCATATCATCTTGAAGGCCCCGCCAGTCTATGGTGGGAAAATTATGGAGCCATGCGCCCAGCGGGCCATGTCACAACTTGGGCTGAATTCAGCGAGGCTTTCCGTGAACATCATATTCCGGAGGGTCTCATGGACCGTAAACGTGAAGAATTTTGCAGTTTCACCCAAGGCCGACTTTCTGTGGATGCCTATAGCAGAGAGTTTGGTAATCTCGCACGATATGCAACTGAGGAAGTGTCTACTGACGCCAAGAAGCAAGCAAGGTTCCGTAAGGGCCTTAGTCCTGAGCTTCGTCGCGACCTCCGTCTGCATGAGTGCACATCTTTTTCGAAACTTGTCAACAAAGCCATCAGTGCTGAAACTGGTCAGACTGACTATGACGCAACACGCAAGCATGGACGTGACACGGGTTCCTCATCCGGTGCTGGTCCTCAGAAGCGCCGCGTGTGGGTACCCAACACCGCCCTGCCACCCAGGTTCACACCGAGGCCATCCTTCCAGGCACCTCGCCCCGCTCAACAGTCTGCTCCAGCCAAGCCCTATGGGGGTCTAACCAACAATGCTCCTCCACGTACCAGTTCCGTGACTTGTTTCAAATGTGGGGAATCTGGTCACTATATGCGTGAGTGTCCCCAGACCAACCCCAATCAATCTGCTAAAGCTGTTGGCCGTGGCAAGCCGACAGGGAAGGTGTTTCATGCTAAACCGGTCACCGCTTCACGTGGCCATGTCAACTGTATCTCTGCCGAAGAAGCTCAAGAGGATCCCAACGTCGTTCTCGGTACGCTTCTTGTTAATTGCCACCCGGCATCTGTTCTTTTCGATACAGGAGCCTCTCATTCTTTTATATCTGAAAATTATGCTCGTTTGCATAACGTTGCATTCTGTGACTTGCCATCCACTATGGAAATCTCTACCCCTGGGTCTAGATGGCAGACCTCTAGGGTAAGTTATGGAAATGAGATCCAAGTCGACAGACTTGTTTTCCTTGCATCTCTAATAGCCCTTAAATCTTCGGATATTAATATCATTTTGGGTATGGACTGGATGTCAGCTCATCAAGCCAAAATTGATTGCTTCTCTAGGACTGTTCAACTCACCCATCCTTCGGGGAAGATAGTCAATGTTTTGACTCGAATAGCCAAGCGACAATTATATTCTCTTAACGCCAGCCCTTTGCCAGACCTTGAGGACGTTCCGGTAGTCCGTGACTTTCCGGATGTCTTTCCAGAGGAATTGCCAGGTGTTCCACCTGACAGGGATGTTGAGTTCGTAATAGACCTCATTCCAGGAACCGTTCCGATTGCTAGAAGACCCTATAAGATGGCACCACTAGAACTAGCCGAGCTTAAGAAACAACTCGATGAGTCCTTGAAAAAGGGTTTCATCCGCCCTAGTTCATCTCCGTGGGCTTGCCCCGTCCTATTCGTCAAGAAGAAGGATGGTACGGACCGAATGGTTGTAGATTACCGACCTGTCAACTTGGTCACAATCAAGAACAAATACCCGCTTCCCAGGATCAACGACCTGTATGATCAGCTCGCTGGATCCTCAGTCTTCTCCAAGATGGATTTGAGGTTGGGCTACCATCAAATCAAAATCAGAAACGGGGACATTCCTAAAACGGCCTTTGTTACTCGTTATGGCCAATACGAGTACACCGTCATGTCCTTCGGTTTAACCAACGCTCCAGCCACTTTTTCTCGGTTAATGAACTCAATCTTCATGGAGTATTTGGATAAATTCGTCGTAGTTTATCTCGATGATATACTCATCTACTCCAAGAACGAGGAAGAACATGCCGAACATCTAAGGCTAGTGTTGAAGAAACTTCGAGAGCATCGCCTTTATGCCAAATTCTCTAAATGTGAATTCTGGTTGTCAGAAGTGACCTATCTGGGTCATGTAATATCTGGTAAAGGTATTGCTGTTAACCCTGAGCGAGTTCAAGCCGTCCTTGATTGGACTCCACCTGAATCGGTCAAGCAAGTTCGGAGTTTTCTAGGCTTAGCGAGCTATTGCCGTCGCTTTGTCGAGAACTTCTCCAAAGTTGCCAAACCTCTAACCGAACTCCTCAAGAAAGATAAGAAGTTCGAATGGACTCCACAATGTGAGCACAGCTTTCAGGAACTGAAAAGACGCCTGACCTCTGCTCCCGTCCTAGTACCGCCAGACTTCTCCAAGGACTTTGTTATCTACTACGACGCCTCGCGACAAGGACTAGGTTGCATTCTCATGCAAGATCGACACGTAATTGCTTACGCTTCACGGCAATTGCACCCACATGAGGAGAATTATCCTACTCATGATCTAGAGCTTGCAGCCGTAGTCTATGCACTTAAGACCTGGCGACATTACCTCCTCGGTAACCGTTGCGAAATATTCACTGATCACCAAAGTCTGAAGTACATTTTCACCCAACCGGATTTGAATCTCAGGCAGAGACGTTGGGTTGAATTGATCACAGACTTCGACTTAGGAATAACCTACACCCCAGGGAAAGCCAACGTCATGGCTGATGCGCTAAGTCGTAAATCTTATTGTAACAACCTGATGTTACAACAAAGTCAACCGCTTCTCCATGAGGAATTTCGGAAGCTTAACCTTCACATTGTACCTCAAGGTTTTCTTTCCACCTTGGTAGCAAAACCTACCCTTACGGATCAAATTATCAAGGCACAGAAGGTAGATCCGGGAATCTCCCGCATCAAGAGAAACATTCAGAAAGGAATTGCGAATTGTTTCTCCGTTAATGATCAAGGAGTCGTATACTTCGGGGATCGACTAGTGGTTCCCAAGGTGCGCAACCTAAGGCGATTAATCCTTAAGGAAGCTCATGAATCTCCTCTCACCATTCATCCCGGTAGTACTAAGATGTATTAGGACCTACGCCAGAGGTTCTGGTGGACTAGGATGAAGAGAGAAATCGCTCAGTATATTGCTAATTGCGACGTCTGTCGTCGTGTAAAAGCAGAGCATCAACGGCCTGCTGGCACCCTTCAACCCTTAGCTATTCCTGAATGGAAATGGGATAAAATTGGTATGGATTTCATTACCGGTTTTCCCAGGACCAAAAGAGGGAATAATGCTATTTTCGTCGTGGTCGATCGTCTTTCCAAAGTAGCTCATTTCTTACCTGTTCGTGAGAGTATAACCGCTAGCCAGCTGGCAGACTTATACATCTCCCGAATAGTGTCCCTCCATGGTGTTCCTTTGGAAATCAATTCGGATCGAGGAAGTCTTTTCACCTCTCGATTTTGGGAAAGTTTCCAAAATGCTATGGGAACTCGTCTCTCCTTTAGCACCGCTTTCCACCCTCAGTCAAGTGGTCAAGTGGAACGCGTCAATCAGATTCTAGAAGACATGCTTCGAGCCTCTGTTATCTCGTTCGGAATGGACTGGGAGAAGTGCCTTCCATTTGCCGAATTCGCTTACAACAACAGCTATCAATCTAGCTTGGGTAAAGCCCCTTTTGAAGTTCTCTATGGACGACGATGTCGAACACCCCTTAACTAGTCAGAGACCGGGGAAAGACAATTCTTTGGCCCGGATATGATTCAGGAAGCAGAAGAACAAGTTCGTATCGTTCGTGAAAAGTTGAAAACAGCCCAATCCCGTCAAAAGAGTCAATATGACCGAAAACATAAGGCTATGACTTTCGAGGTTGACGAGAAGGCTTACCTTCGGGTCACCCCTCTGAAGGGAACCCATCGTTTCGGTATCAAAGGCAAATTGGCTCCTCGTTACATTGGACCTTTTCGCATTCTTGCCAAACGAGGAGAAGTTGCCTACCAATTGGAACTACCTCCGCACCTCTCCAGAGTTCACGATGTCTTCCACGTTTCTCAACTCAGGCGTTGCTTCTCGGATCCTATCCGTGAAGTGGACCACGAAACGCTTGATCTCCAAGATGATCTTACATATCGAGAGTACCCCATCCGTATCCTCGATCAGGCCGAGCGTACCACGCGACGTCATAACATCAAGTTCCTCAAAGTTCAATGGTCGCATCATTCTGAAGATGAAGCAACTTGGGAAAGGGAGGATCGTCTTCGACTTGAATATCCCGCCTTCTTCTCGGAGGAACCCAAATCTCGGGACGAGATTCTTTTGAGTGGGGGTGAGTTGTCACACCCTAGCTAGTCATGCATTAGAGTGTTGCATCATGTTTACTCTTTCATCAGAAACTTGAAATGGGGATGACAGAACCCCCAGTCCCCTCTGAAAACCAACTAGGGTTTACTAAAATAATTTTCAATGAACCTGAAATGCCCTTCTAAAATGTCCATCATTTTTGCCTTGGTTCAGAACCTCTGCCAAAAGTGGTGCACATTTTCCTAGGCCATCCTAGGGTTTTTGAATTAAATCATAACTATTTGAATTTGGGCATTTAAAATTATATAAAATATTTAAATGCTCAAATATCTCCAAGCTAAAATGTTTCATGTTGGAAATAATCCAACTATGGACCAGGAATAGTTTGGTGATTTTTGGAGTTGCCTAGGTATTTTATTTAATTCAACAAAGTTGCAGATATATTAAATAAAACAGAAAACAGAAAATAAATAAAGGGAGAAGCTTACCTGAGCTCCTCCCTGTGCGGCCCAGCCCAGCCGGCCCAGCACTGTGCTGGCCCGTGCCAGCCAGCTGCTTCCCCTCGCCAGAGCAGGCAGGGAGGTGAGAATGGCGCGCCCGAGCTCGCCACGCACCACCCAGCCTCTCTGCATCGCCCTGGTCGCCGTTGCGCCGCGTGGATCGTCTTCTGGTCGTCGCCCCGACCTCGCCGACACCCTCTCACTCTCCCCCGGCTCTCCCTCGCTCTCTCTCTCTCACGGCCGAAGCTCACCGTCGCCACCGTTCGCCTTAGCCACTGCCTCCGACCATCCCTCGCTCCCCCGACAAGCTCAGAAGCTCCGCCTCGACTCCCTCTTCCTCCCCACCGCTCCACGAGTCCCCGGAAGCCCTGCATCGCCGCCACGTCGCCGTTCCCCTCTTCGGGCTCCGATCATCGTCGCCGACGAATTCGCCATCTCCAGCGCGTCCCCGAGCCCGTTTCGACGCCCACTGCAACCGCGGTGAGCTACGCCACCGTTTCCCCCTTCTTCCCGGCTCTCTCCCGACCCCTAGGCCCTAGCCCCACCGCGGCCGAAAGCTTCACGCCGCCGGCGATGTCGCCGTCGTGGCCACGGTCGCCGTAGCGCCCAACCAAGCTCACCATCGTGCTCCACATCTCACTAGGAGCACGTAGCACGCTCCAACACCCCCCCCTAACGCCCTGCAACACCGTTCCCGTGCACGACCGAACCCCGGCAGCCGCAACCGAGCTCGCCGCCGTCGACTCCGGCCACCCCGACCCCAACGGACTCCGCCAAGAGCCGCGGGTCGTCCTCAGCTTCACTCCGGTGGCCTCCGCGGTTCATTTGGTGGCCGAAACGACCAAAACCACTATCGCCGCTGCACTGATGGTCGCCGCCGGCCAGAACTCCGGCGAGCTGACGTGGCCTAGTTAATTAGCCACTAACCCACCACCTACTGACGCTGACAAGTGGGCCCCAGGGCTTAGTCAAAGCTAACCAGCCCGGGTCAACACGGGATTAGCCCCTGTGTCACTGACGTGTGGACCCCACACGTCAGGTTTGACCCGAGCCAGCCCTGTTGACCTGCTGATGTCACTGTGACGTCAGGCTGACGCAGTAAATGATATTTCTGGATTTAAATTAAATCAGGAAATTCCAGAATATTAATTAAACTTCAAAAATTCATAACTTTTATTCTGTAACTCCAAATTGGACAAATTATATATGAAAAATGATCAGAAAAATCCAATATATCCATCTGTACTATTTTCATGCATGATCAAACAAGTTAAATTGATGTTTTAAACAGAACAAGAAAAGGCACTTTAAAAGGCCATATTTGAATTTGGAATTTGAATCTTTGATTCAAATTTGCTCAAACACTTCTGGCTTTAGTTGCATTAGCCCAACACACTCATATTGCCATGTTTCATGCATGCATCATATTGTTGCACATTGTTTGGTGATGCCTGTGTATCGTTATCCTTTGCGACAGGATCTGTCCCCGAGGAGTACCGTGACTACCCTAACGAAGAACCGTATCCGTGCAACGAACCATCAGGCAAGCAACCAACCATTTGATCATATCGATACAATCCCATGTTCTCGCTCCTGCTCTCTTTTACTGCATTAAGACAACGCGATTCAAACTGCTGTGTGCTACGGTAGTTGAACCCATTTCCTCTGCATGACCTATCATTGCCACAGTAACTAGATGAAACCCACTAGCATGTGTAGGAGTTGATTGAGCCATATGTATGTGTTGTTCCTACCTTGCTATGCCTGCTATGCTTAGAGTCGTGTCAGGTCTGGTTCATCTGGGTGATGGGCTAGAGTGAAATGACTATGTCGGTAATGAGAGTGGTGTGGTGAACACGATTTGGTAAAGGTATCGATGAGAGGCCATGTAGGAGTACATGGTGGGTTGTTTCATTGAAGCCGACCTTAAGCACTGAGATCTGTATGTGTGATTTAAGAATCAGCTACTACCATGCATTGGGCCCGAAACCAATGGACCCTCTCGACTTCTTATTCACCCTAGTTCTCCGTCCAGGAGTTGCAAGTAGTTTCTGGTGTTTGTAGCCTACTGGAGGCCGTGGACAGCGCTGACCGTAGGGGTGGGCTGTGATGCGGTAGGTACGTGGCCGGGTGTACCGAATACCCGTTAGGTATCTCGGGAACCCTGTTCACATGTTCGGGGCCGTATGGGAAACCTCGGCCGGACTCCCTGCGGATGGAACCTGAATAGGCGATAAACCTGGACTGAAGGCTTAGGTGATTAGGTAGGTCGTGGCCGACACCCACGTTGGGCTTCCGCTTGAAGGTTGTCGAGTACATGTCGTGTAAACGACGGTAAGTGGTGAGAGCATGTATGAAGAAGTACTCCCTGCAGGGTTAACATGATCTATTCGAATAGCTGCGTCCGCGGTAAAGGACTACTTGGTTGCCTATACAGTTCATAGACAAGTAAATGGAAACTGATAAAAGCCTCAAGATAAGTGTGAGTGCCGAGGATGGCTCTTCCGTAGGAAGACGGAGGTGGATCCTCGGTAGTGTATTGAAGTGGTGAATAGTGGACTCGTGTGCGCAAAACTATTTCAAGTTGGAGTATCGTAGGATAGTCTAGCCAAGAGTCAAAGCTGGCTTGCTGCAATAACTCCACCAACCCTTCTTGATACTATGCATGTATGTAGGATCTGATGTAAGTCTTGCTGAGTACCTTTGTACTCATGTTGCTATAATCTATATTTTACAGAAGACGCTGCAACCCCTTCTGACGGGTTCTATGTAGACGTTGACATCAACGAGTAGGCTAAAGACCCAGGTGGTGACCCTGAGCTTGTGAAGGACCACATAGTATAGTCAGGCTTTCCAAGCCTCTTTTATTTTACTAGTTGTCTGTACTCAGACAAGTTACTTCCGCTGTTGGCTTGTATGATTGTATGACTTGTATGTTGGGTCGTGAGACCCGTACCTTTGTGTGTATGTTATGTATGGCTCTCTGAGCCTTAAATAAAGTACTTGTGTCGTAGAGTCATGTTGTGATGCTTCGTTGTATTTGCACATATCGAGCATATTGTGTGTATGATTGAAATGCTTGGTATGTGTGGGATCTGACTATCTAGTTGTTTATCTTTAGTAGCCTCTCTTACCGGGAAATGTCTCCTAGTGTTACCGCTGAGCCATGGTAGCTTGCTACTGCTCTGGAACACTTAGGCTGGCCGGCATGTGTCCTTCTTCGTTCTTGTGTCTGTCCCTTCGGGGAAATGTCACGCATTGAGTACCGGAGTCCTGTTAGCCCGCTACAGCCCGGTTTACCGGAGTCCTGCTAGCCCAGTGCTACAGCCCGGACCCACTTGCTGATGACCGACACGTTCGAAGCTGGGTCATGGATGCCTGTCCCTGTAAGTCTGTGCCACTTTGGGTTTACGACTAGTCATGTCAGCCCGGGCTCTTTATCATATGGATGCTAGCGACACTATCATATACGTGAGCCAAAAGGCGCAAACGGTCCCGGGAAAAGGTAAGACGACACCCGTGGGAATACCGTGCGTGAGGCCGCAAAGTGATATGAGGTGTTACCAGCTAGATCGATGTGACATCGAGTCGGGGTCCTGACAGTTTAAATTTCATTTAAACCTGAAATGGGGATTGACTAAACCCTAGCACCAAATGAATTCAACTAGGGTCAAAATAAAATCTTTTTCATTAAACCCAAAATGCCCTCTAAAAATGTTCAACATTTCTGGTTAGAGGTGAAAGCATCTACCAAAAATGATTTATATTTTTGCAGGACATATTGGGCTCTGAATTAAATCATACTCTATTTGCATTTGGGCATTTAAATGCTATAAAATATTCTAAATGCCCAAATAATTCTGAAAATAAGTGTGGGCTGTTGGAAATAATCTAAATAGAGCCCTTGATTATTCCAGGATTTTTTTAAGATGCCTAAGTATTTTTAATAAAGCCCTACAGTTGCAGAAATAATAGAAAACAGAAAATAGAGGAGAGAGAGAGAACTCACCTGGACCTACCTGGCAGCCCACCTGGCCGGCCCAGCAGGCGGCCTGGCCAACTGGCCCAGCCCACCACCGCAGCCCCTCCGTCGTCTTCCTCCCCTCGCCCCGAAGCAGTTGCGTGCCCGCACGCGAGCGACCGCGGCCACGTCCTCCCGCCACCTCCTGCTTGCCCTCCCTCGTCCTGACCTGCGCCACGGAGACGCCACGCACCCCCTGGCCCCTCTCATTCTCCCTGTGCTCCTCCCCCTCCTCTGTTTCCCTCTCCCGCGAACGGCCGAACGCCATCGTCGCCGCCGTTCGTCACCGCCGCAGCCACAACCACTCCCTCGCTCCCTCTTCGTATCCCCGAGCTCCGCATCATCGTCCTCCTCGTCCACCCCGAGCCAAGCAACCAGGGGAGCGCTGCATCGCCGCCCCGGACGTCTTCTTCAACCTCGGTGCCGGCGATCTCCGTCGCTTGATTCGCCGCATCCAGAGCCTCCCCGGCCCCGCCGTCTGCACCGTCTGACTCGCCGTGAGCCACTTACCTTATCCCCTAACTCCTTGTGCTCGCCCCCGTGCTGTAGCGCCGTTCCCCACGAGCACTGAAGCCACCGTCCGCCATTGCTGCTGCACGCATAGCCTCCATGCCCCTCTGGCCTCACCATGCTGCTCGTGGTGCTCCCCGTGCCTAGCAGGTGCTGCCCAGCCTCTCCTTTTGCTCACCGACGCATCGTAGCGACGCGCCCGTGCATCACCGACCACCACCACCGCCAAAGCTCGTCGCCGGCGCCTTTTCCGGCGACCCCGAACCCAACTACCTGCACCACTCGCCGCGGGCCACTCCCAGCTATCCATAGCGCCCAACGGCGCCCCGAACGGTGCCCTGTACGTGAAACCCGCACCTGCACCGCCGCGTTTAGCCTCGCCGGCGGCTAAACGCCGGCGAGTTGACCCCGCCGACCAGGGGGTTTGACCCTTTGACCCCCCCTGTGTCCATGACATGTGGGGCCGGCCTGTTAATTAGGCTAGGATTAGTGTTAACTAAATATTAGTTAGTTTAATAGACACTGACAATGGGCCCCAGGCCGCTAACTGAATTAGATTAGTTAGGTTAGTCACTGACGGATGGGACCCACTGGCCAGGTTTGACCTGGACCAGCCACGTTGACCTGCTGACGCCATAATTCATTTTCTGGAATTATTCTAATTCTAAATATTCAGGAAATTCCAGAAAATGCCTAAAACTTCTAAAATTCATAGAAAATTAACCGTAACTCCAAATTAAATAATTTATATATGAAAAATTATCAGAAAAATTCAAGGAATCCATCTGTACCATTTTCATGCATGTTAGAACAACTTATAGCAGCTGTTTAGCACAAATCAAATAAAGGGCACTTAAATAATCACATATGGAGTTTGAATTTGAATCTTGTATTCAAACCAACTTCATTTAATCTGTTGCTAGTTGCATTGGCTCAAAACACATTCATTTTGCCATGTCATGATCATGCATCATATTGTGCATTGCATTGATTGTGTTCCTTTCTGTGTTGCCGGTATTTGTCCCCTCTCGATAGACGTGATACCGATGATGTGATCGTTGACACTGATGAAGACTCAATGTTATCTTCAGAAGTGCCAGGCAAGCAAAACCCCCTTGTTCATTCCGATACAATCCTACTCTCTCGCTCCTGCTCTCTTTTACTGCATTAGGACAACACCGATTCATCTGTTACTTGCTGCGGTAGCTGAACCCCTTTGTCCTTTGCATGACCTGTCATTGCCACAGTAAATAGATGAAACCCACTAGCATGAGTAGGAGTTGTTTGAGCCCTGATGTGCCTACTCATTCATGTTTGTTTGTCATGCCTGCTATTGCTTAGAGTTGAGTCAGGTCTGATTCATCGGGGATGAATCAGAGGCGTGTGAACCTGTCCTACTGTGTGTGAGCTAAGTGTGTGAGCACGATTTGGTAAAGGTAGCGGTGAGAGGCCATGTAGGAGTACATGGTGGGTTGTCTCATTGCAGCCGTCCTCAGGAACTAAGTTCTGTGTTTGTGATCCATGATTCAGCTACTACCACGCATTGGGCCCGAAACCAATGGACCCTCTCGGCTTCTTGATCACCCTTGTCCTCTGTCCAGGAGTTGCAAGTAGTTTCTGGTGTTTGTAGTATGCTGGAGGCCGTGGGCAGCGCTGACCGTAGGGGTGGGCTGTGATGCGGTAGGCACGTGGCACGGTGTACCGGGCGCCCGTTTGGT
The DNA here is from genome assembly GCF_018294505.1 of Triticum aestivum. Taxonomy (NCBI): domain Eukaryota; kingdom Viridiplantae; phylum Streptophyta; class Magnoliopsida; order Poales; family Poaceae; genus Triticum; species Triticum aestivum. The sequence goes on from NC_057807.1 coordinate 287,200,860, forward strand.
GTCTCGGGAACCCTGTTCACATCGTTTGGGGCTGTGAGCGAAACTCCGGCCGGATCTCCTCATGGATGGAACCCGAATAGGCGATAAACCTGGACTAGAGACTTGAGTGTTTAGGCAGGCCATGGCCGACACCCACGTTGGGCTTCCGCTTGAAGGTTGCCGAGTACATGTCGTGTAAACGGCGGTAAGTGGTGAGAGCGTGTGTGAAGAAGTACACCCCTGCAGGGTTAACCTAATCTATTCGAATAGCCGTGTCCGCGAAAAAGGACTTCTGGGTTGCTTATTTCAGTTCATAGACAAGTGAAAGTGGATACTCTAAAATACGCAAGATAAGCGTGAGTGCTATGGATGGCGTTCTCGTAGGGGGACGGGAGCGGATCCATAGTGGTGTATTGCTATGGTGATTATGTGGACTCGTGTGCGCCACCTCAAAAGAGTTACATTGCAGTCGTAGTTTAGGATAGCCACCGAGTCAAAGCTGGCTTGCTGCAGTTAAACCCCACCATCCCTTTGTTGATAATGATGCATATGTAGATAGTTCTGATGTAAGTCTTGCTGGGTACATTTGTACTCACGTTTGCCTATTTTATGTTTTTGCAGAGAGACTTCGGTCTCGCTAGTAGTTTCACGTGGACTTCGATGTTTAGCTTGATACCTCAGCTACGATCTTGTGCCCTCGGCAGGATCTGATAGATAGTCAGGCTTCTCAGCCTTTTTCATTTATAGTTGTCTGTACTCAGACATGATAGCTTCCGCTTGTGCTTTGACTTGTATGCTCTGAGTGTTGGGTCATGAGACCCATGTTTGTAATATCTCGCTCCTCGGAGCCTAATGAATAAAGTACTTGTGTCGTAGAGTCATGTTGTGATGCTTCGTTGTATTTGCACATATCGAGCATATTGTGTGTGTGATTGAAATGCTTGGTATGTGTGGGATCTGACTATCTAGTTGTTTATCTTTAGTAGCCTCTCTTACCGGGAAATGTCTCCTAGTGTTACCGCTGAGCCATGGTAGCTTGCTACTGCTTTGGAACACTTAGGCTGGCCGGCATGTGTCCTTCTTCGTTCCTGTGTCTGTCCCTTCGGGGAAATGTCACGCTTTGAGTACCGGAGTCCTGTTAGCCCGCTACAGCCCGGTTTACCGGAGTCCTGCTAGCCCAGTGCTACAGCCCGGACCCACTTGCTGATGACCGACACGTTCGAAGCTGGGTCATGGATGCCTGTCCCTGTAAGTCTGTGCCACTTTGGGTATACGACTAGTCATGTCAGCCCGGGCTCTTTATCATATGGATGCTAGCGACACTATCATATACGTGAGCCAAAAGGCGCAAACGGTCCCGGGAAAAAGGTAAGACGACACCCGTGGGAATACCGTGCGTGAGGCCGCAAAGTGATATGAGGTGTTACCAGCTAGATCGATGTGACATCGAGTCGGGGTCCTGACAGTTTGACTCTATGCGGGATCTAAACTCCCTCTCCTTTGACAGGACTGGCTGAAGAAGGCCGAGCAGACTAACTGTCCGGCCCCTTTGCCAGAAGACCCAGCGGACGCCCGTTTAGCGGGGCTGCTGGTTCCGGCACCCCACGTGGTGCCGGAGAAGAAGGCCAAGAAGGAGGCCACAGGCACTCGAAAGAGTTCCCGTTTTCAGGTGTCCGATGACTCTGAGGCGGACTCCTCCCCCGAGGACGAGGAGGGGAAAGAAGGCCTCTCCCCCAGCGGGGGGAGGGAAGAAAAGGAGGGCCTCCCCAACGAGGGAGGCCGAAGGGTCCAAGAAGGGAAGAACTCTTCCCCCGGACTGTTCCGCCAACGCCGGTAACGACGATGAGGATTGGCCTCCAAGGGCCAAGCCCCTGGCGAGATCGTAAGTATCCGGACTCCCGAATGACTTCATGATTTTTCTTTCTGCCACATGGTGTCTTTCTAACACTGCGTACAACCCTGCAGTCCGCCCAAGGACGATCTTCCCGCTTCGTCGAGCGGGTCCTTGGGCTCGTCGGATGTGAACAGTACTTCACTTCCAACCGCCTCCTCTCCCCATGACACTGACGACGCCGAGGTGGGATCCCAGAGAGGGACCCACCCGGAGGAGGAGGACCCGGACTTCGTGCCGGACTCCGCACCAGAACCTGCAGTGGTTCCGGAGTCTGGCGGGCGGCCCCTTCGCAAGAAGGGCAAGACCGTGGCGCCGGCGGCCTCCGTCTAACCGGAGGCGCCGGATAACATGCTGGAGGCGCTCAACGGCGCTTCCATCAAGGAGGAACACCGCACTGTCATGAGTGCGGTGATTCAGAAGGTCAAGCTCGCCAAAAGCGGGCTGACCGAAGCCTGCAGCAGCCTTCTATCAGGCTTTGAGGTAAGAATATTAATATATGTAAAATAGTACCACATAGATAGTAGCCCCTGATGCTCGGTTCGGTGTTTGGAAAGAAAAGCCGGACTGAGGATCTAAAAATATATACGCAGGAGTCTTAATAAATATGTCAATATGGGATTGCAGGCTGCGCTGCTGACCTCTGTTGCACTGACTGCGGAGGTCAATGCTTTGAAGCAAAGCCTCGAGCAGTCTGAGAACGACCTCGGCCGTGCCAAGAAGCAGCTCGAGGACAAGGAAGGTGAGCAACACCTTATTAAAGTTGTACCTTACAGAAAAGGGTTTGGTTGCAAGAGAAATGACAAGGATAACGTGGGTACTTTAGGGGCCATGAACGAGGTGGCGACCTTGAAGGAGGCGGTGTCCGCGGCCGAACATAATGCGGCCGTGGAGCGTGCTGGGCGAGACAAGCAGGAGGCGTGGGTGGCGGAGGTACAACAAGAGCTCCAGGCTCTCATGGAAAGCATGAGAGTTTGGAGCACGACTCGAAGACTCGAGAGTCCGAGCTTGCATCGGCTCTTGAGAGCGCCAAAGCCGCTAAGGCCGAAGCCCACAAGGCCCTTTAGGAGATCGAGTCATTGAAGAAAATAGCGGCGGGTAAGGCATTTTTCATGCAAAGCAAGCATGTGAATGTGAATTACCTGTTACTTACCCGAATTCAGAGCTCTCCAGGAGCGTTCGCAGATCTGCCAGTGTGTCCGATGCTGCCGCTTTCTACAGGGCCGAGGAGGGGAGCTCGATGGAGAAGGTCTTCTGGTCTCAGTATGCTAAGGCCGGACATCCGGTGCCCCTTAGCGACCAGCTGAAACAGCTGGTCGAGCTCCACAAGGTGGCCGAACAGGCCATGAAGGGCCTCATAGTTTGGCTATGGCCCAATGAGGCCATGCCTGGGAGCTACTTCGGCCTGGTGCGGCGGCTGGTGGATGCTTGTCCATGGGTTGAGGTCATCAAGCGATCCTCCTGTATGGAAGGTGCCCGTCGGGCCCTTGCCCGTGCTAAGGTGCACTGGGGCAAGATGGATGCTGAGAAGCTTGTGACGGACGCGCCACTGCCGGGCAAGGAGTATCGCACGCCCGAGATGTATTACAAGAGTGTCCTGAAGGGTGCCCGCACTATTGCGGGTGAGTGCTCCAATAATGTAATATTTGAGTAGACTCGCATTTTGTTATCCTGTGCGCTGAAAACTTTGTTCATATGCGCTAAGCAACGCTTGTTGATTTAAAATATTACCTTCTGTGTGGCTGTTTATCAAATCTGAGAGATGGCAAGTCGTCGGCTTCAGCCCCCATGCCACGAGTGCTGGGGTGTTCGGGATAAATTTGAGCACTCTTGTTCCCATATTTGGGTCCATCTAGGGAGGCGCTCAACACAACTAACTAGGCAACCGGACTTATAATGCTTGAACACTCTCACTTAGCCATAGAATTCTATAATTTTAAATTTCGGCGAAGCCCCTAGTGTTCGGAAGGCTGAATACAGGGTGCTATCCACGCCTGGGCCGGACAAAGCCGGTTCCTCGCTCTAAGCGGCATAAGTCTTTAGGGACTCGAAAAAACCTCTCGAACAGCGACCGGCTCTCGCCTCATCATGACGGTCAGTTTTAGCTTTCTCCACTGAGGCGCTCGCCCAGCTCAACCAGGGCGCAATTGCAGTGGTTCTCCCAGTGCTACCTTAGCCGATAGAATGGAACGTAAGGTACCAAAACATGGGAGCCGGGCAAACCCAACTATTGACCCAAGACATGATTCGGAGCCGATGCATATAATGCTATAAGTTCGGGGTGCCGCACTTGTGAAAGTGTTCAGACTTATCACACCATAATGTGGGGAACTTAAGCCCCTGGTGTATTTAGCCGTACCAAAGTGTACGGATGCGGCATGTCATAAATGAACATATGTATAAGAAAGGAATGCAATTAAAAGCAAAAAGGTGCCGCATTGTTTATTCAAGAAATACTGCCATGAATGCAGGATGATACAAATAGTGCGATAAGCAAGGGATGGGACTATTAAACATGCCCCCCCTCCAGGGGTAGGCTGCGGAATGGTGTATAAAATAGATTTAGTGCTTCTAATGGAGACCACCTGGATATTCGTCGTAGCCTTTCATCTTCCCTGGCTGTTGCATCGTGAGTTCGGCCGGTCTACTGCCGGACAGGGCCTCTAGTGAACGGAGTCCTGTGGCTAAGAAAAAAAAGGAATGACACACTTGGGAGCCCCTGATGTGGTTGAGCCGCATTCTGGGCCTGTCGTGGTCGTGCCCCTTCCCCTATGCCCATGGTATCTCCAGAGCGTAATGATGTATGCGAAGGACCAGTCTTGCGATCTTGCGAGGGCTCGGGTTGGGGCCGCATTGCTACGCGTGCTCGGAACGTGCCAAGTGGTCTTGTTGTAGGTTACTCCGGGCGCGTTTAGCCGTGTCCGGTCGCTTAACGGCTGGACTCAAGAATTGCCTTAAGAGGCTGCATTGTACTTCTGCCGCGAGAGCCGCTGTATGTTCCTCCGTTTGGAGGGAGCGTTTGATGTTTCCGTTGACCGTGATGACTCCTCGAGGGCTTGACATCTTGAGCTTGAGGTATGCGTAGTGCGGCACCACGTTGAACTTTGCAAACGCGGTTCGTCCGAGCAAAGCATGATAGCCGCTGCGGAACGGAACTATGTCTAAGATCAACTCCTCGCTTCGGAAGTTATCCGGGGATCCGAAGACCACTTCCAGTGTGACTGAGCCCGTACAATTGGCCTCTACACCTGGTATGACGCCTTTGAAGGTCGTCTTTATGGGTTTAATCCTTGAGGGGTCTATGCCCATCTTGCGCACTGTGTCCTGATAAAGCAGGTTCAGGCTACTGCCGCCGTCCATCAGGACTCTGGTGAGGTGAAATCCATCGACGATTGGGTCTAAAACCAATGCGGTGAATCCGCCGTGGCGGATGCTAGTGGGGTGGTCCCTTCGATCAAAAGTGATCGGGCAGGAGGACCATGGGTTGAACTTCGGGGCGACTGGCTCCATCGCGTATACGTCCCTGAGTGCACGCTTCCGCTCCCTCTTGGGTATGTGGGTTGCGTATATCATATTCACCGTCCGCACTTGTGGGGGGGAACCCTTCTATCCTCTATTGTTCGGCGGCCGGGTCTCTTCTTCGTCATCGCTATGCAGCCCCTTGCCATTGTTTTCGGCAATTAGCTTGCCTGCCTGCTTGAATACCCAACAGTCCCTGTTGGTGTGGTTGGCTGGCTTTTCGGGGGTGCCGTGTATCTGGCATGAGCGATCGAGTATTCGGTCCAAATTGGACGGACCCATAGTAGTTCTTTTGAATGGCTTTTTCCGCTGACCGGGTTTGGAGCCTCTGAATCCGACATTGACTGCCGTATCCTCATTATTGTCGCCGTTGATGCGGCGTTTGTTCTTGTTGCGATGCGACCTGCCATTGCGGTCCTTTGTATCCGGACTGCCAGAATTTTTGCTGAGGTTGTTGCTACGGGCTAGCCAGCTGTCCTCTCCCGTGCAAAAGCGGGTCATGAGTGATGTGAGGGCTGCCATGGATTTCGGCTTTTCCTGTCCCAGGTGCTGGGCAAGCCACTCGTCGCGAATGTTATGTTTGAAGGCCGCGAGGGCCTCCGCATCCGGACAGTCGACGATTTGATTTTTCTTAGTTAAGAACCGTGTCCAGAATTGTCTGGCCGATTCATCTGGCTGCTGAATTATGTGACTTAGGTCGTCAGCGTCTGGTGGTCGCACATACGTGCCCTGGAAGTTATCAAGGAATGCGGCTTCCAGGTCCTCCGAACACCCAATTGATTCTGCTGGCAAGCTGTTAAGCCAATGCCGAGCTGGTCCTTTAAGCTTGAGTGGGAGGTATTTGATGGCGTGAAGATCGTCACCGCGGGCCATGTGGATATGAAGGAGATAGTCTTCGATCCAAACCGCAAGGTCTGTTGTGCCATCATAGGATTCAATATTCACGGGTTTAAACCCTTCGGGATTTGATGATCCATTACTTCATCTGTGAAGCATAGTGGGTGTGCGGCGCCTCTGTATTGGGCTATATCGCGATGGAGCTCCAACGAGCTTTGTCTACTGTTTTCGGCCCGGCCGGACTTACTGTGTCCGGCGCGACGGTTGTCGTCATGTATCATGGGGCGCCCACACGATCCGTAGATCGATCTTGATTGTCTTGCCTTATCCTCCAATATATCTCGCAAGTCTGGAGTGTTCCCCTGTGGCCTTGCGCTTTTCGAGCGATGCCGGGGTACGGTTCTAGTGGAGGGCCTAGAGGCCTCTCTGTCGCGGCCACGAGGTGGTCGGTCAGCCGCATTGTGCTCTAGTGATGCAGGTTTATATGCCTCCTCCTCTAGTCGGGGGAGCAACTTGCGTTTGGGGTAGCTTTTGGAGGGGCGTTCGAGCTCATGCTCTTCGGCCGCAAGGACTTCAGTCCATCTGTCGGCTAGCAGATTCTGATCAGCTCTAAGCTGTTGCTGCTTTTTCTTGAGGCTGTTTGCCGTGGCCATAAGCCTGCGTTTAAAACGCTCTTGTTCGACGGGATCCTCAGGCATGACAAATTCATCGTCGTCGAGGCTTGCCTCGTCTCCGGAGGGAGGCATGTAATTATCATCCTCTACCTCTTCGCCTGCCGCTCTCTCATGAGGGCTGGCATCTCCGTCCTCCTGCACTAAATCTTGCCGGAGGGGGTTGTCTTCGGCACTGTCTGGGGTATTATTATCTTCGGTGCCGGAATTGCCATTCTTGCTGTGGCAGGATTTAGAGCGGCGCCGCTGACGCTGGCGCTTGGGCTGTTTCTTGGAGGGGTCTTCCTCCACTGTTCCTTCGCCATTCCCATCCTTTGGGATGTCCACCATGTATATGTCGTATGACGAGGTGGCTTTCCAGTGCCCAGTAGGCGCTGGTTCTTGGTCATCTCCGGCATCGTCGTCCATACCGTCGATGTCTTTGGAGTCGAATTCTAGCATATCGGTTAGATCGTCGACAGTGGCTACTAAGTGGGTGGTGGGTGGGTCTTGAATTTCTTCGTCGTCCGCATCCCAACTGTCCTGACCGCAGTCCGGCGAGCGCTCTCCTAATAACGAGAGATATTTTAGCGAACTCAGGATGTCGCCGAAAGGTGAGTGCTGAAAGATGTCCACAGCGGTGAACTCCATAATCGGCGCCCAATCGGATTCGATTGGAGGGGGTGCGGGAGGTTCGGAGTCCGGCAAGGAGTCCGGCACCTTGGAGTCACGAGCTTCAGAAGGGACAAAGTAGGTATTCGGCTCTATCGCCGTAGAGGTTGCAGCCCCCGAGGTGGTGTCTAACCACCCGTCCTCGATCTGCACAGTCGGCTCCGAATCGAGGGTCGGAGCGGACTCGTGTGCGGCCTCCAGGGCACTGTCCGGCAGCAGAGCTAAATCATGCCCATCGTGACAGTGCGGTGCGCTCGGTTGTGGCTCGAATCCATTGAAGATCAAGTCTCCGCAGATGTCAGCCGTGAAGTTAAGACTTCCAAATCTGACCTGACGGCCAGGGGCATAGCTTTCGATCTGCTCCAGATGGCCAAACAAATTGGCCCGCAGTGCAAAGCCGCCGAATACAAAGATCTGTCCGGGGAGAAAAGTCTCACCCTGGACTGCATCGTTGTTGATGATCGAAGGAGCCATCGAGCCTATCGGTGATGACACAGAGGAACTCTCAATGAAAGCACCAATGTCGGTGTCAAAACCGGCGGATCTTGGGTAGGGGGTCCCGAACTGTGTGTCTAGGCGGATGGTAACAGGAGATAGGGGACACGATGTTTTACCCAGGTTCGGGCCCTCTTGATGGAGGTAAAACCCTACGTCCTGCTTGATTGATATTGATGATGTGGGTATTACAAGAGTAGATCTACCACGAGATCAAGGAGGCTAAACCCTAGAAGCTAGCCTATGGTATGATTGTTGTTATTGTTGTTGTGTCCTACGGACTAAAACCATCCGGTTTATATAGACACCGGAGAGGGCTAGGGTTACACAGAGTCGGTTACAATGGTAGGAGATCTACATATCTGTATCGCCAAGCTTGCCCTCCACGCCAAGGAAAGTCCCATCCGGACATGGGATGAAGTCTTCAATCTTGAATCTTCATAGTCTTGGAGTCCGGCCGATGATGATAGTTCGGCTATCCGGACACCCCCTAGTCCGGGACTCCCTCACACCCCCTCCTCTAAGACAAGGGTTCACACCCCTAGTAACATCACACACATATAATCCAGTTGACCGCCACCGGGCACCGAGACGTAGGGCTATTACTTCCTCTGAGAAGGGCCTGAACTCGTAAATCTTGTGTGTACATCTTCACCATAGCTGAGATCTTGGCTCTCCATACCTACCCCCGTCTCTACTGTCAGTCTTACAACCACGACAGTTGGCGCCCACCATGGGGCAGGTGTCTTAGCGACTTGTTGGTGAAGTTACAATTTTTCCGATCCCCATCATCATGGTTTCCGGCGGTGGATTGGTTGAGGGCCGCGAGATCCGTCTCGGCGCGCTCGTTTTCATCACCGGACTCTGCTTGGCTTCAGGAAGCTCCCCTTGACGTTGAGGCGCTCCCCGTCCGAGGGGCGACGCACTTTCGCGCATGCGTTCGCGGTGTCCTTCTCCGGCAGCCGTCGACCCAGTATCGGTCGGCTCCAATGGTGTCTTCTCTCCCCGCTGTTCGCTACCACAAGCGATCCGGTCGGTCGCGGCTTCAGCGGTGGGTGAAACACGCAGTGGCTCGACATTCGACCACCCATCAAGTTGCGGCAATCGAGCCTAACGAAACTCTCCACGGCCTATTCGACTGGCTCCGTCGAGACCGCATCCAAGTGCGATAGCAGCAACCCTGCGACTGAAGTCTTGATGGTCGACGGACCACGTAGTCCGCCTAGTTTCCGCCGTGAAGACGGCGGGGATGGTGGCGGCGATCTGTCGCGCGTCCTGGAGGAGTACCATCCTGAACCCCTCTCTTCGCAGCAGAGGGAAGAACTTCGTCGCCGCAACATGGATGCACTCCATACACCCATCATTGGAGAAACGCCCGAGGCTCGGGCCTTGGAAGAGGTGCGCTTGGCTAATTTGGTTGAGCATACTCGACTGGAGAACCTCCAGTGTGCTCTCGATGAGCGTGCTCAGGAGCGGATCCCCGAGTCCAGTCGAAGACAGCTTTTTGCGCCTCCACCTAAGGTATACTGCACTCCGATTCAAAATCTCACAGCTACGGCCCGAATAGCAGAGTCAATTCAACCTTCCCAGTCAGAGGCTGGCAGAGGTTTGATGCAGATCTGGGCCTTACTCCGGGTAGCAGGAGAGCAGAACACATCAGTGTCTTAGTCGCGGAATAGGATTCATAGCAGATCCATGGTAGCAGATACTGTCCAGTTGGCCCGCAGTCCAAGATCGCCCCTGCAGTGTGGGGGCCGTGGGCGGTATGATGACCGACTGGACCGCGACAATCATCGTCAAGTGCCCACACCTCCTCCGAGGAGTGCATCATATGTGCCTCGGCAGTACGATGATAGACGCCTTCACAGCAGCGAACGCAGAGCACCAGTCGACCCAAGAGAGCCAGGCTTTGATGCAAGATCTATTCTCGTTCAAGGTTTAGTCGACCGGAATAGAGCGCAGAGGGAAGACCTTGGCAGAGATCGTCCGACTAGCAGCAGAGTTCATGTTTCGGGTCCAGAGTGTTTCACAGAGCCATCAGGGCTGTAGTGATTCCTCCCAACTTCAGGTTGACGACTCGAGTCAGCAAGTTCACTGGAGAGTCCAAGCCTGAAACTTGGATTGAGGATTACCGAGTGGCTGTGCAGATTGGTGGCGGGAATGATGAAGTGGCAATGAAGCATCTTCCTCTGATGTTGAAAGGATCGGCCAGAGCGTGGTTGACTCAGTTAGCCCCAGGCAGTATATACAGTTGGGAAGAGCTTGCTCGAGTGTTCGTCAGAACTTCTGAGGGCACTTGCAAGCGACCAACAGGGTTGACAGAATTGCAGCATTGTGTGCAGAAACCTAGTGAGACTAAGGGATTTCATTCAGAGGTGGACCACTTTGCATCACACAGTGGAGAATGTATCTGAACATCAAGCAGTGTGTGCCTTCAAGGAAGGCGTTAAATATTGAGAACTGGTCTTGAAGTTCGGTCAGAATGGGGATATGACTCTAACTCGGATGATGGAAATAGCCACCCGGTACGCTAACGGAGAAGAAGAGGGTCGACTCCGCAGCGGAAAGGGTAAACCAGTCGGCCAAGACGCCGGTTGGGGTAATTCCAATCAGAAACAGAAACATAAGGCCGAGCCTGCAGCACCCGGCGAAATTGCGGCAGTGGTTCAAGGAAAGTTTAAAGGAAAACCTAAGGGGCCCTGGACCCCTAAGAAAGTAAAGGATCAAGCGGGAAATGATGTGTTGGATTTGCCATGTCACATTCATACGAAGAACGATGAAGAGGGTAATCTGATTTATCCTAAACACACCACTCGACAATGTTGACTCCTAATCCAGCAGTTCTGAGAGAAACAACCCAGTGAGAAGGAGAAAGAGTCGGACAAAGACGAGGACGAAGAAGAAGATGATGGTTATCCCAAAGTCAATTCCACCCTGACGATTTTTGCTGATGTTGAGAGCAAGAGTCGGTTGAAAGTTATCAACAGAGAAGTGAATATGGTTGCCCCGGCAATGACGACCACATACCTGAAATGGTCTCAAACAACCATCACATTCGACGAGTCTAATCACCCTGCGCGTATAGCCACCCCTGGGAGGCAAGCGTTGGTGGTCGACCCTATGGTCGAAGGCACTCGACTGACCAAAGTGCTAATGGATGGTGGTAGCGGCCTGAATATCCTTTATGCTGAAACCTTGAAGGGGATGGGTATTCTGATGTCCAAACTTAGCGAGAGCAATATGAGTTTCCATGGCGTTATCCCTGGAAAGAAAGCCGAATCACTCGGCCAGATCGCCCTTGATGTGGTTTTCGGTGATTCCAAGAATCACCGTAAGGAAAAGTTGATATTTGAATTTGTCGATTTCCGGAGTGCTTATCATGCCATTCTGGGTAGGCCTGCCTACGTACATTAGATGGCTCAACCATGTTACGTGTACCTCAAGTTGAAGATGCCGGCCCCAGAGGTGTGATCACAGTTACTGGCAATCGGCAGAAAGCGGAGGAATGCTTCCAGAAGGGTTCCAAAATTGCCGATGCACAAATGGTAGCAGTTGAATTTCAAGAATATCAGAAGAATGCAGATCCGAGTGATTTGCTCTGAGCTAAGAAGCCTGCCACGGATTCTGCATTTCAGTCGTCTGGTGAAACGAAGCCGATTCATATTCACCCGACCGATCCCAATGCCGCACCGACTCATATCTCAACAACACTCGACAGCAAATAGGAAGAAGCGCTCATCCAGTTCCTCTGTGAGAACTGGGACATCTTCGCATGGAAACCTTCTGACATGCCGGGTGTACCTAGAGAACTGACTGAGCACCATTTGCTTGTCGATCCCAAGGTAAAACCCATCAAAGAGCATCTTCGGCGGTCCGCCGTGCAGAAGAGAAAGGCAATTGGCGAGGAAGTGGCTTGACTCCTAGCAGTAGAGTTCATCTGAGAGATCTACCACTCCGAGTGGCTTGCCAATGTAGTCATGGTCCCTAAGAAGGATGATTCACTTTGTATGTGCATCGATTTCAAGCATATCAATCGGGCCTGCCTGAAAGATCATTTCCCTCTCCCCCACATCGATCAGATTGTTGACTCGACTATGGGGTGTGAGAGCTTGTCTTTTTTACATCCATATTCCAGGTATCATCAGATCCGACTGTATGGTCCCGATGAAATAAAAACGGCTTTCATCACCCCATTTGGGTGCTTTTGCTATTCACCATGCCATTTGGTCTTAAAAATGCCGGAGCCACATTCATGAGAATGATTCAGAAGTGCCTGCTCACTCAAATCAGTTGGAATGTGGAAGCATACATGGATGACATTGTGGTCAAGTCACGTAAAGGTTCCGACCTACTGACTGACCTCATAGAAACCTTTGCCAACCTAAGAAGGTATGATATCAAGCTTAATCCGTCAAAGTGCACATTCGGAGTTCCAGGTGGAAAGTTACTCGGTTTCCTAGTTTCCGAGCGGGGGATCGACCCAAATCCAAAAAAAGTCGATACCATCCTCCGAATGAAATGCCCTGTGTGTGTGCATGACATTCAGGAGCTCACTGGTTGTTTGGCCGCCTTGAGTCGATTCATTTCTAGCCTCGGTGAAAAGGCCTTGCCTCTTTATCGATTGATGAAAAAATCTGATAAGTTCGAGTGGACTGATGAAGCTGAAGCAGCGTTTGCAGAGCTCAAAACCCTGCTTTCCAGCCAGCCGGTGCTTGCCGTGCCAATCAGCAAAGAGCCTTTACTGCTTTACATTGCAGCCACTGGACAAGTTGTTAGTACAGTACTCACGGTCGAGCGGGAAGAAGAAGGAAAAGCTTATAAAGTTCAACACCCAGTGTATTATCTTTATGAAGTTTTGACTCCATCCAAGTAGAGATATCCACATTATCATAAGCTTGTCTATGGAATCTACATGACCATGAAGAAGGTTGCACACTATTTCACCGATCACTCCATTACAGTCGTCAGTGATGCACCATTATCTGAAATTCTGAACAATAGAGAAGCAACTGGTCGAGTGGCGAAATGGGCGATTGAACTCCTCCCATTGGATATCAAGTTTGAGGAAAAGAAAGCTATCAAGTCCCAAGCAATCACAAATTTCCTTGCGAGAGTGGATTGAGCAGCAACTGCCGACTCAAGTTTACTCGGAGCATTGGACCATGTTCTTCGATGGCTCCAAGATGCTGAATGGTTCCGACGCTGGGGTAGTGTTGGTATCCCCCCATGGAGACAAGCTTAGCTATGTTCTCCAGATCCATTTTGACTCTTCCAACAATGAAGCTGAATATGAAACACTTTTGTATGGGTTGCGTATGGCCATTTCACTCGGCGTCCATCGCCTTATGGTCTATGGTGACTCGGATTTGGTGGTTAATCAAGTGATGAAAGAATGGGATGTTAGGAGCCCAGCCATGACTGGTTATTGCAATGCAGTAAGAAAGCTGGAAAAGAAGTTTGAAGGGTTGGGGCTTCACCATATACCCCGACTAAAAAATAAAGCCGCAGATGAATTGGCAAAGATAGGATCTAAGAGAGAGGCCATTCACATCAATGTGTTTTTCGAGCATATTCATTCACCTTCAATTCAGGAAGATCCTTTCACTGAAGAGTCTATACAACCTAAGAGCGCCACAGATCCGACCGAAGTCGAAATCCCAGCCGTGGTTGACTTAGTCATGGAGGTTTTGGTCATCACTCCCGACTGGACAGTGCCATATGTCGCATACATTCTTAGGAAAGAACTTCCAGAGGATGAAGAAGAGGCTCGACAGATCATGTGACGATCTAAAGCCTTTACTGTGATAAAAGGTCAGTTGTTCAGAGAAAGTGTAACTGGAGTCTGCCAGAAATGCATCACGCCAGAAGAAGTCCGAATGATCCTCAATGATATTCACTCGGGGACCTGTGGTCACCATGCGTCCTCTTGGACCATCGTGGCCAAAGCATACCGAGCCGGATTTTACTGACCACATGGCAACGAGATGGCAAAAGAAATAGTAGACAAATGTGAAGGCTGTTAGTTTTACTCCGACATGTCCCATAAGCCTGCGTCAGCTCTGAAGACTATTCCACTTGTCTGGCCTTTCGCTGTCAGGGATTGGATATGGTTGGACCTCTGAGGACTGGCAGGAGTGGATTTACCCATGTGCTGGTAGCAGTCGACAAGTTTACCAGATGGATTGAAGCCAAGCCCATTAAAAACCTTGAAGCAAGTAAAACTGTAAGCTTCATCAGAGAATTGACATTCAAATATGGTGTTCCGCACAGCATCATCACGGATAATGAGCCGAACTTCGACTCTGACGAGTTAAGAGCCTTTTGTGCTTCCCAAGGCACAAGGGTCGATTGCACTTCAGTCGCCCATCCCCAATCGAATGGGCAGGCTGAAAGAGCAAATGGATTGATTCTCAAAGGACTGAAACCCCGATTGATGCGTGACCTCAAGCATGCAGCAGGTGCCTGGGTTGACAAACTTTCATCAGTACTTTGGGGATTGAGGACAACTCCTAATCGGTTGACTAGACGAACTCCATTCTTCTTAGTCTACGGAGCCGAAGTTGTACTCCCGAGTGATTTGCTTCACAATGCGCCCCGAGTCGAACTCTTCTCAGAAGAGGAAGCAGAACAGGCCCGGCAAGATGCAGTCAATCTCCTGGAAGAAGAAAGAGAGATTGCCTTGATTCGGTCAACCATTTATCAACAAGACCTACGTCGATTCCACGCCAAAAACGTAAGGGGTCGGGCATTTAAGGAGGGAGACTTGGTTCTTCGAGTGGACCAGCAGAAACCACACAAGCTCGCTCCTGCTTGGGAAGGCCCCTTCGTCGTCACCAAAGTGCTCCACAATGGAGCATATCGTCTTTTCAACGTCGAGCACAATAAAGATGAGCCACGCGCTTGGAACGCGGAACTGCTCCGCCCCTTTTACTCTTAAGCATTCAGACTGTTGAGATGTAATAAGAAATACCTTTTAGTTTGATTATCAAAGACATGATTTTACAGTCTTCCGAATGATTGTTGTTCATTTTTTACATGTTCTAAAATCCCCAGTGGGTGCCTTAGCTGCGAATCCGTTTCGCCTAAGTTGAAAAGAAAAATCCTACCGAGTGGTGAGCCAGCCTCTCACTCTGGGGCTTAGCCGCGAATCCGTTTTGCCTAAGTGTTAAAAAATCCTACCGAGTGGTGAGCCAGCCTCTCACTCGGGGGCTTAGCTGCAGTCCAGTACTCGCCTAAGTGTTAAAAAATTCTATCAAGTGGTGAGCCAGCCTCTCACTCGGGGGCTTAGCTGCAGTCCAGTACTCGCCTAAGTGTAAAAAATCCTACCGAGTGGTGAGCCAGCCTCTCACTCGGAGGCTTAGCTGCAGTCCAGTACTTGCCTAACTTTGAAAGATCCTACCGAACGGTACGGGTCGACCACGACCCCCCCCCAGGGGCTGCACCGTCAAGAAGAA
>NC_057807.1:287216654-287224904 GCF_018294505.1 Triticum aestivum
GGCTTAGCTGCAGTCCAGTACTCGCCTAAGTTTGAAAAATCCTATCAAGTGATGAGCGATTCTCTCACTCGGGGGCTTAGCTGCAGTCCAATACTCGCCTAAGTGTAAAAACTCCTACCAAGTGGCGAGCAATCCTCTCACTCGAGGGCTTAGCTGCAGTCCAGTACTCGCCTAAGTTTGAAAAACCCTACCAAGTGGCGAGCAATCCTCTCACTCGGGGACTTAGCTGCAGTCCAGTACTCGCCTAAGTTTGAAAAACCCAACCGAATGGTACGGGTCGACCACGACCCCTCCCCCCAGGGCTGCACCGTCAAGAAGAAGGATGAGATTGTGCGCACTGCAAAAGGCTCATCCAACAGCTGACGCCAAGGCGAGCTGCTTTCAGGAACGTCAAGACCATTGCTGAATGCCTCGCTGATGAGCTGATCAATGCTGCCAAAGGCTCATCCAACAGCTAGTGCCAAGGTGAATTGCTTTCAGGAACGCCAAGGCCATTGCCGAGTGCCTCGCTGATGAGCTGGTCAATGCTAATCAAGGCTCGTCCAACAGCGGCCTCTTCCTCAGAAGCTGCATCGAGAGTACAAAAACCAATCCGAGTGAAGAATGAGTTCCGCTCGAAGACAAACACAACATATTCAAAGATAAGCCAAGTTCAGATAAATCCAAAGGTTTCTTACCGTAGATTAAAGTACTCGGGCGTCAGGCCCGAAGGAGTTTCAACGATTACAAAATCACTCGGCATTCCGAGGTAAATGAGGGTGAAGCATAATGTTTTTTCGATCACTCGGCGGGAGAAGGACTGGCTGGATTGCAGAAGCTGTCAAGGTCAATGTTGTCCGCAATACAAGTGGCAGCCTCAAGGAAGGTGTCCGTGAAGGACCGGAAGGTGTGCTTCTTAGTATTCACAACCTTGAGGGCTGCCAACTTGTCTTCTCTGGCGTCCTTGCAGTGCACTTGAACCAATGATAGGGCGACATCAGCGCCACAGTGAGCGGATGACTTCTTCCACTCCTGCACTCGACCAGGAATCTGATTGAGTCGAGTCATCAGCGACTCGAGGTCTTGAGAAAGTTCCACCTGAGGCCAGAGTTCGGCGTCCACCCGGGTCATCGCCGCCTTCAGTCGAGCCAGATAGGCAACGACGCCGTCAAAGCGTGATTCCAACCGCAACAAGTTCATCGCAACGTCATCTTTCACAGGACAATTGATGGGGTCGAGACCTGTCTCGACCTGCTCGGTTTCACCTTCAAAATCCTGACAAAGTTATGATCCATCATGAAAAATAGTGAGTTGACAATATTACAACATACTTCAATCAACGACAATTAACCAGTCGAGCGGCTGTACCTTCAAGCTTCAGAACTAGTTTCGCGGCAAGTTGTCCCAGATAGGACTCTAGCTTGCCTATCTTGGCTCTGAGGCCTCCAACTTCATTGGTCAGGTTCTCCTTGTCCTTCTTCAGTTGCTCGACTTCCCGATTGGCTTCCGAGATGGCAGTCTTCAGCTTCGCGTTCTCCTCTTCCAACTTGCCGACTGAAGCTAGCTTCTTGTCCGCAAGCGTTGTCTTCTCACGTGCTTCCTTCTGAGCAGCAGCAAGGTCCTGGTCCTTCTTCTCCAAAGCTTCCTTCATTCTCTCTACAGAAACAACAATCTTCAAATGAGCCTGAAGTTGATGGTTTTCACTATGCACATCTGCTTGTGTGAAGTCACTTGGTTCAAAGAGACTGAAAGAAAAAACAGTGAAAGACGCGAGCTACTAGGTGGGCAAGAGTCGATTGGTTACCTCCCATGATGGTCGTTTCTTCTTGAGTAGTCTTGAGGTTCTTCTTTGCGAGTTCAAGATCAAGTTCAAGGCTGATATGCTTCTTCTTTAACTCGGAAAGTCGAGCTCCAAGATCACAAGACTTCTGCAGTCGGCGGGAAAGATATATCAGTCGGCAGAAACAAAAGATAATGACAGTGAAAGGTACTCTAAGACTACTGCCGAATCAAATATTCAACAGTAGTCTCGGGGACTACACCCAGTGGGTGCACTTAGCGTGCCCCCACTCATCTAGATCAACACTCAACATGGTATGCCCAGCGTGAGTAAAAAAAGAAGGTAAAAAAAGAAGATTCTAAGACCTCAGCCGACTGCCAGCAGTCGACCATGGTCTCGGGGACTACACCCAGTGGGTGCACTCGGCGTGCCCCCACTGGTCCGGATAGATTACTAAGACTCAGCATGAGTTGAGTGAAGTGGAAGACTTCCTAAACTCTAAACATAGGCACACCCCAATGGGTGATCGGATATAAAACAACATTCAAAAGTTCAGTCGGAGTTCGTTGACCTTAACATTGGTCTGTAGGGTGGTGCTAGCATTATAAGCCACCTGACTGGCCTCGTGCATCACCTTCACCTGCTCCATGACAAGGTTCACCTGGCGAAGAGCCTCCCTGGCAGCACTTGGCGAATCGTCTGGGGTCTGATATGCAGCGAAGAGTGATGGCTCCAAGGCGGCCGAAGAAGCTACTGGGTCAGACGCGTGGAGTTGCACTGGAGTGGCAGTAGCCAGAGCAGTCGACCTCGACGGCAATCAGTCGTCAACGGGCTGGCGAATGTGACATTGGTCCAAACCAGATCTCCGGAATGCTCGACCACCGCCTCAAGCACCGGCGTCGACTGAGGGACTTGAACTTCAAGCCTTCTCCTGCTTGAGCCCCCTCCTCTCCTCCTCCTCTCCTATAGAGGCACTTCTTCTTCATCATCATCAGGAAGCATGACGACATCTCGTGGAACTGCAGAGAGAGAGAAACATCGGAAATTCAGCCGACTGACAACCCAATCGACTAAATGAAGTCTGGTCGAACGGACTTACCAGCTCAGGAGGTGGCCGCATCATCGGTCTCCTCGTCTCCTAGAGCTTTGTCGATATCCATGTCAGTTGCAACAGAGGTTGGGCTAGAAAGGTACATGATCCATGTGGTCAGAACAAAAGCTTCAGTCGGCCTAGATAAATGCAAGAAAGATACTCACCCTGAAGCGACAGGGACGCCCATCTTGATTCTCGGCAAAGTCTTCCGAGCCTTTGGAGGAGCGACCTTGGGCTGCTTGGCGACCTTCTCTGTCAGCTTTGGAGTCGACGTCCGAGTGCGTTTCTGTGTGTGGGTACTTGGGCCACACTCTTTCCATGCCCGCTCACCGGGTCATGGTGTTGTCTGGATCAGCATTCAGAGCGTGGTGGCGAGTCGACTTCTTCCTCGTCATCTGACTCCTCGCTCTCCTCCTCCTCGTCTTCATCCGAAGATTCCCATTCACCGCTCTCCTCCGCGCTGGCCTCTCCCTCCTGGTCCTGCTCCAGAGCTGGTTCACCGTTGGGCATCGAATACATGTCAGTAAAAACCTACAAGACAAGAAGTTGAGTAAAAGTCAGTCGAGCTCAAGTACAGTCGGAATGTGTATGCAAAGACAGTCGGAATAAAGAACATACCTTGTCGGGCTGATTGTCATCACTGAAGGGGATGACTCTCCTGGCTCCTCTGGGGTTGTCCTGGTTGCCTGTAATGCTCTTCAACCACATGGCCATGGTCTTAGCTGGCACTTCCTCTGGATGAACATGAGCAGTGTCGTCGGACCCAGAATACAGCCACATGGGATGGTCACGGGCCTGAAGAGGCTGGATGCGTTGACTGAGGAATACTTCCAGCAGGTCCATGCCAGTGACACCCTCATTAATCAGTTGGACCACTTTCTCAACCAGCATCTTCGTCTCCACGTTCTCAGCAGCAGTCACTTTTAGTGAGGAAGGAGTCTGGACACGTTCAAAAGTGAAGTGGGGAAGGCCGGTCGACTGACCTGGAGTTGGGAGGTCCTGGCAGTAGAACCAGGTCGACTGCCAGCCCCTAACCGATTCAGGGAGAGTCATGGAAGGGAAAGAACTCCTCTGCCTCTTTTGGATACCCAAACCCCCACACATCTGGATGACATGGGTCTTCGAGTCACTCATTTTCGCTTCCTTCACTGACTGCGAACGGATGGTGAAAATATGTTCGAAAAGGCCCCAGTGCGGTCGACACCCCAAAAAGTTTTCACACATCGACACGAATGCGGCAAGGTACATGATGGTATTGGGAGAAAAATGGTGGAGTTGGGCACTGAAGAAGTTCAGGAAGCCCCGGAAGAAGGGGTGCGGAGGAAGCAAAAACCCCGGTCAACGTGGGTGGCGAGCAGTACACACTCACCTGGTCGAGGCTACGGCTCTGTCTCCCCCTTAGGCAGCCTTGCTGCACCCTTGGCAATCAGCCCGGACTCCACCAGCTCATCCAGATCTTCTTGCCGGAGCTAAGACCGGATCCAATCGCTCTGAATCCAGCCTGGCGGTAGCCCCGAGCATGATGACGACCCGCGGTTCTGCTTCTTGCCTTTCATCGCCCCCGTCACCTTCTTTGCATGCTCCACCGCCACTGTCTTTCACCATGGCGGCAGAGCGGCGGTGTCGAGAGCAGAGGAGCTAGATGCGGTGAAGAAGCAGAGGAAGAAGAAGGAGAAACAAACACGCATAGTGCAGTCGCCTTGCCTCCGTCGCCTTATAAAGGGTCGCTTCCGAGTGGCTGACGCGTGGGGCCGGGCGATCCTGTCAAATCCCGCAACAATAGCGCGCAACATACGTGGTGAAAAAGGTGGCACAGAAATCGAGGCACTACTGTTTATCTGCCCCTCTTAGTTCGGCATGCCCCGTCCTGCGCGCTTCTCCGAAATTTCATATCCCGTGAAATCCGGGATACACTGCTATCAATCGCGCCAAAGATTCTGCACCCCAAGTCAGCACTCGTAGATGACACTACAAGTTCAGTCAACAACTTTCTGAATGGATCAAGGCGACTAAATCGATGCTGAAGTACCAACGTAAGCCTTCCATCTTGCGTAAAACACTCGCGAGGTGCAAAGCTCAGGAATAAGTTCAACTTCAACCTACTTTCCACTCGAACCTTAATCCATTCGGGGGCTACTGATGAGGATACAGACCCGGGTTATGGTCATAGGCCTGACCTATACGTCCTACCCAAGGTCACTACCCTAGAAGATAAGAAGTCCAAGAGGCAATGAAGAACCCCCAGTCAAAGATGTCGAGTGCAATCCACTCGACCAGTCATATCACTCGGGCGTCCCCCTACCTGTTGTCACTCGACCATATGAGGAATCACTCGACCTACTGAAGGCCAGGAGTCACTCAGCACTGCAACGGTTGGACATTCACTCTGTAGTCTTTAAGGTCATTAATAACACTTATGACTGGCGTTATCAGTAACGCCCCTACTTTATGTACATTAAGTCCCTTGTAATGGAGGATGGCTGGGGTCCCGGTGCACTCTATATAAGCCACCCCCTCCTCTGAGACAAGGGTTCGCACCCCCTGTAACATCACACACATATAATCCAGTCGACCGACTCTGGGCACTGAGACGTAGGGCTATTACTTCCTCTGAGAAGGGCCTGAACTCGTAAATCTTGTGTGTACATCTTCACCATAGCTGAGATCTTGCCTCTCCATACCTACCCCCTCTCTACTGCCAGTCTTAGAACCACGACAATCATCATTTTAACTGCGGTGCTATGACCGGCGTGAGTCTCCTGATTCCTGACCACCTCCATACAGGTGCCTCTCCCAATGCTCCACCATGTAGAGGCTGGCTCTTGCATGAGAGCCCACTTCTCCACTTTTTCCTTGCCTCTTTCCTCCACATATGCAAAAATGCCATGTAAAGCGCACTATTGTACTTACTTGCTCCTACAGGTGCTAAGATTGTCACATAGGCATAAAGTCTGATGTGGCAAGTTAATTAAGAAGAGAGAGACTAGTTTCGTGACCCAAGGAAGAAACGGTGCTAAGCGCGTGTACCTAGGTGAAAAGACAATTTTGAGTCGATAGCTAATTAAATGAAGCAAACTTAGCAACAAAAAACTAAGCACCAATGCATTGGGGACTTGATTGCTAAGCCATTTAATGCCATTAGCACCTCATCTAAGCACCATTTCATTGGAAGAGGTCACTCCTTGGCAAACGCAATAAATACTATGAAGAAAGAGATAGAGAGAAGTAAAAAAAATACACTTATAGCCAACCTTATAGCTAACTTTGGTGTAGTATGAGTGACTAAGTGATGACTATGTATGACATGCCAACATCAGATAGCCTAACACACCGAGTTAAATCTCCAAGGGCGCGACCGCGCGAGCGACGCGGCGGTCATGGTAGGCGCGACCATGATACGGGCTGCTGGCAGCCCTTGGATCTAAGATCGAACGGTCGCATGCTAAGTTGCTAAAAATTTGCAGAATAACCCACCAGGATAGGTCTAGAATCACGCCATGCAACCGTACGATCTCAGATCCAAGGGCTCTCGGAAGCCCGTATCATGGGAGAATGGAAAGCCACTACCCTGCCGTTCGCACGCTGGCAGTTCGCTCCTACTCGTCCCCGCACATCCTTTAATATTATGGCGGTTTGCTCCTAGTCATCCCATCCTTTCACATTACAGCAGTTCCACTAATCCTAACCCTCCCAAATTCATGGTGTCCCAAATCTCCATGATCGGCGGTGAGTACAAGGTTAGAACCATCACCGGCGATGAGTTCGATGTCATCTACACCCGTTCTTCTGCGACGGTGAAAGGACGCCTTGCTCGCTTGAGACGCATGTTCAAAACTCAGATGATGAGTGGGTCGCTGGGCTAGATGTTGAGTACACCACAGTCCTGGGACGAGAGAAGTATCTAAAGGAGGAAGAGAGGAAGAAGCCCGCCATGATCTGATATGTTTCCAACGTATCTATAATTTTTGATTGTTCCATGCTATTATATTACGCCTTTTGGATGTTTATGGGCTTTATTTTACACATTTATATCATTTTTGGGACTAACCTACTAACCGGAGGCCCAGCCCATATTGCTGTTTTTTTGCCTATTTCAGTATTTTGAAGAAAAGGAATATCAAACAGAGTCCGAACGGAATAAACCTTCGGGAGCGTTATTTTTGGAACAAATCTGATCGGGAGAGCCTGGAGTGCAAGTCAAGAAAGCTCCGAGGGCCCCACGAGATAGGAGGGCGCCCCCCTAGGGCGCGCCCCCTATCTCGTGGGCCCCTCGGGCGTCCACCGACGTACTTCTTCCTCCTATATATACCTACGTACCCCGAAAACATCCAGGAGCACCACGAAACACAATTTCCACCACCATAACCTTCTGTATCCGCGAGATCCCATCTTGGAGCCCTTGCTGGCACTCTGCCGGAGGGGGAAGCAACCACGGAGGGCCTCTACATCAACATCCTTGCCCCTCCGATGAGTTGTGAGTAGTTTACCACAGACCTACAAGTCCATAGTTATTAGCTAGATGGCTTCTTCTCTCTTTTTGGATCTCAATACAATGTTCTCCCCCTCTCTTGTGGAGAACTATTCGATGTAATCTCTTTTTGCGGTGTGTTTGTCGAGATCCGATGAATTGTGGGTTTATGATCAAGTTTATTTATGAATAATATTTGAATCTTCTCTAAATTCTTTTATGTATGATTGAGTTATCTTTGCAAGTCTCTTCGAATTATCGGTTTGGTTTGGCCTACTAGATTGATCTTTCTTGCCATGGGAGAAGTGCTTAGCTTTGGGTTCAATCTTGCGGTGTTCTTACCCAGTGACAGAAAGGGTTGCAAGACACGTATTGTATTGTTGCCATCGAGGATAACAAGATGGGGTTTATACACTACAAAAAAAAGACACATCCGTGACATTTTGGGCCGAACAAATTTTTTTTGTCATACATATGACACTTCTATGACGATAATTGTGACAAAACCCGGTATCATCATAAATGTGGTGGGCTCCTACTTCTATGACAAAAAATCATGACATAAAATGGGCTTTTCGTCCTGGGCGGGCCGGAGACGCAGCTGCATGACATTCTTTGGGCCGTCCATGACGGAAAAAACCGTGGTAGAAGCGAGGGGGAGGAAAATTTCGGGGAGTTGTCAGTTACGGTGGGAGGTCAGGGGCGGAGCGATGCGCGTTTCTCTCGTACGTACACATGTGTGTGCGAGGTGTTGGCTCTAACTGAAGCCGAGTGAGGCGTTGGGCTCTAACTGAACCCGAGCGAGTGCACTAGAGGCTACGCGTTACTGAACCCGAGCGATTGATCGATGGCTGTTAACTGAACCCGATGGAGCGATTCCTTCGCTACTGGTGCTAGCTGAAGCCGATCGATTGGATGAACAATGAGTGT